>NC_136271.1:19357107-19637107 GCF_964187855.1 Myxine glutinosa
TCAAGATTTGAACACCTCACCACCAATTTGAACACCAATAAATTTGAACACCTCACCACCAATTTGAACACCAATAAATTTGAACACCTCACCACCAATTTGAACACCAATAAATTTGAACACCTCACCACCAATTTGAACACCAATAAATTTGAACACCTCACCACCAATTTGAACACCAATAAATTTGAACACCTCACCACCAATTTGAACACCAATAAATTTGAACACCTCACCACCAATTTGAACACCAATAAATTTGAACACCTCACCACCAATTTGAACACCAATAAATTTGAACACCTCACCACCAATTTGAACACCAATAAATTTGAACACCTCACCACCAATTTGAACACCAATAAATTTGAACACCTCACCACCAATTTGAACACCAATAAATTTGAACACCTCACCACCAATTTGAACACCAATACATTTGAACACCTCACCACCAATTTGAACACCAATAAATTTGAACACCTCACCACCAATTTGAACACCAATAAATTTGAACACCTCACCACCAATTTGAACACCAATAAATTTGAACACCTCACCACCAATTTGAACACCAATAAATTTGAACACCTCACCACCAATTTGAACACCAATAAATTTGAACACCTCACCACCAATTTGAACACCAATAAATTTGAACACCTCACCACCAATTTGAACACCAATACATTTGAACACCTCACCACCAATTCGGATGATTTTTTTTTTTTCACATAAATGTGTTGTAGCTATTTTTTTCAATTCCTAAACAGTTCAAACCCCCTACGCCGCAACCCCCTCCCCCAATTAGGGTAAGACTGAATATCATCACTTGGTAGGTGTTCAAAACTGGGGAATTCGCAGGTATTCAAACACACCCCATGCACGAGGTGACTTTGATCAATCAACCCCAAATCTGATAATCACCAAATTTGGATGTTGGAGAGCTCAAACTCTGGAGGGTATGTCAATCCAGTTATACCATACATTTATTTTGTTGAAGTTCTTCAAAATTGTAAAAAATATATTCATAAAGTGTTCGATTTCACCACACTTTATGGTTCTGTAAATATTTATTATTATTATTATCAAAGTCCTTGAATGCTGCAGTTTCGCATTTTCAGCTGCGCATCACTGCATTAATGGCAAACACCGTGGATCTGAGCAATGACAAAGCAAAAAGTGAAAACAATGGGTAAAATCACATATAACAACAAAAATGAACGTACCCTTTCCTTTTGCAACAATGACAGTCCATGTGCAGTTTAAACTGTTTGGGTAAAAGTCTGGGTACCCTGGCGAAAGGATGGTTCCATTGGATGCAAGCAGAAATCCTCCGCAAGGTGCTAGAAAAGGAAAAGCATTTGACAGAAGTCAGGGCTAAGAGATACAATGAAATGAAATAGGAATCAGTCTTCATTTCCATCATGGAGGCTGCACTCCATCCCCAGGCCTATCTCATTTCCTCCACACAGGCGCATGCTCCGTGGGGAGGCGACACGCCATGTCAGATCGTGCGAGCGAGTCACACAGCAACCCCGTTGCTCCCATAATGATGCCACCCATAAATGGAGCCCTCAAAAAAGAATACAGGTAGTTTGGTATGTTCAATGCTCCTCCAGCCTCGTTATATTCTCTCTTTTTTAATTTGTCTTTTTACAAAGGCGATCATTAAAATTGTGCTTTCCTTTGATTTACATCTGCGTCATTATGGTATTTGATACTAAGCACACAGCATTGCCAGAGAAAATCCAACGCTGCATTAAGAAGATGCAAAACATGACAAATTATTAAAAAGAAGACAAAAGAACCACACAAAAAAGTACAAAAATTGGCAATGTCTCCCATCACACAAGTCAGGTAATTAAACGCTTCTTGTAATTATTGAATCTATAAGAGGTTAAAATAATGGAAATATTGACAAAATATTTTGTGGTGACGTTGAAAAAGGCAAAACAGGACAGAAAAGTCTCAGCAAATGGGTATTGGGGATTGAGGGAGCGGTGCGTTGGGAGTTTATTGTCATTTTTTGGGATTGGGAATGCGTCTGAATGTGTCCCGTACCGTCACAGCTAGGCGTGGTGGAGCTCCACTGCTGATTAACCTGACATTCCATAATGGACTCGTGGCTCAGGGCATAGCCAGGATCACAGCTGAACGATACCACAGAGCCCAGAGAGAAGCGGTTGCCATGGAGCTTCCCATGAGTTGGTACACCAGGACCGAGGCAGGCCTTAGTGCCCAACTCGACATCTATGGAGACAGAGACCACATGACATATTGATCAGAGCAACAAATATTGATGATTGTGCCTTCAGAAAGTATTCATACCCCTTGAATTTTTTCACATTTTGTTGTTACATGTTACAGCATGTTACAGTTGTTACATGTTACAGAACATGTTACAGCCTGAATTTTAAATGGTTGAAATTGAGATGAATTTTGTCGCGGACCGGCACATAATACCCCATAATATCAAAGTGGAATTTTATTTTCAGAAATTTTTATGAAATAATTAAAAAGAAAGAGCTGAAATGTCTCGAGTCAATAAGTATTCAACCCTTTTGCTATGGCACTCCAAATTGAGCTCAGGTGCATCCAATTTATTTTGATCATCCTTGAGATGTCTATACAACTTGCTTTACAGGATATAGATACATATTTCAAGTGTTTGTGGTAAAAAATTCATGAATTTTAGAAGTGTACAAAATTAGTTATGAATTTCGATGTGATTTCCATAATTTTCAAGCAATGTGTGCAACCTTTTGCGATATTCCAAGACCATTTTATGTCGCATTCCGAATCGAATTACTCCAAAAGCTGCTTGAATCCGCTCTTTCAGGTCTTGAATGCTCTCTGGTCGAATTGCGTAAACATTACCCTTGAGAAAGCCCCACCAGAAGAAATTGCACGGGGTAAGGTCTGTTGAATGAGGGCATATTGTTGTTGTTATTCTTGTTCATATTATATACAACTAATTTTGTACACTTATGACTTCTGAAATATGTGTATGTGTGTGTGTGTGTGTATATATATATATATATATATATATATATCCTATAAATATATTGTTAGATTTCGTTTCTTAGCAACAAAATGCCAAGGGTTCAAAACCAGGAATAAATAAATGATCCACCCTCTGTGCATCTCTCTCCCTCTCTCTGACAACATGGACCAACTTTTATCCACTGATCACAACTCTCTCTTCCTTATTTGTGGTGATTTAAATTGTCACCATTCCAATTGGCTGGGTTTGGTACCCCACTCAACAGCCAGGGCATTTCAGCAAAGGAATTCTGTCTGTGAATCCTTGGCATTGACTCGATCTGTAAACTTTCCCCACCTGGATTTCTGTCAATGGCAAATAGTTCCTTCTACATTTGGTTATGAACAACTCCCCCCCCCCCCCCCCCCCAATGTCTCGTGTTTTTCCTCCAATTCCTCCAATTGCTCCAATTGGTTCGTCTGAACATGTGCTCGTAAAGGTCAAAATTTATCTGCCCATTCTCAGAGAACAGCCGGCAAATATGGCAGTTCAACCAACATCACTGCTTTACATAAAAAGGTCAAAAATCGATCTACTTAACGACAGACCACTCGGCTTACTTCCAATCATTAGCAAGGTCATGGAATCCATCATCGCAGCTTACTTAAAATCCTTCCTTTTCTCCAACGACCTCATCTCAGATCACCAACTCGGATTCAGACCAGGTCACTCACTCCACCTTGGACATGCTGCTCCCACTCTCCCAACAATGGATGGAGACACGTAATGTCAGACCCGAGACCAGGGCGGTATCTCTAGACATATGTATGTGGAGCTTTCAATCCAGTCTGGCGTTCCACTTTGCTCTCCAAACTCTCTGTCTTTGACATTCAAGGTGAATCCACTCTTGGAATACTGACTTCCTCCACTCTCGTAAACAAAATGTGGCTCTTTACGGAAACCTTTCATCTCCTCTACCTGTCAAGATCGGAGTGCCCAAGGCAGTGTTCTCGGCCCTATCCTTTTCCTAATCTTCATCAGTGATCTCTCTGACTCTGGAAACCCCCTTTATCTATTTGCCCATGACTGCACCCTCTGCCATGACATCCCTTACCCTTGAGATAGGTAGCCAGCAGCATCTGCCCTCTCTTTAGACCTTGACAAAATCACTAACTGGTAATCAATTCGAAATGTCTTTTAAGATTCCTACACACTCATTCTCTCTCTCCAAAAGGACACTCTGGTAACCCAAATCTCCATTCTCCCCCAATCTACTTCCTTTACAATCCTCTTGAAGATTTCAAACTCCTGGGTCTCACTATCAGCCATGATCTGTCTTGGCACACCTGAACTCTTATGCACATGCAAGGCCGTCATTCATAGCTTGATGGAATAATGCTCTCCTCTCTGGGCCCCTGCCTTACACCTTGCTCAACTTGACATCGTGGAAACGAAGGCCTTAAAGATCATTGAAACCTCCTACAATGAGTCTACGGACCTATCACTCTCCCATCGCAGACAGATCAGTGGTCTCTCTATCTTTTTCTATATCCTTTCTGGTCTTGAACCCTCTGACCCTCCCTGTACTCTGTCCCCCACCCCCAGTTTTCTGCAGGGTGCGTACAGTACGCCAGCAACCCTCTTCTAGTGAAACTCCCAAAATCACTGTTCACGTCCATTTGTTTCTCTTCTTTCCAGCACGTGGAAACAACATCCACATTCTTTTCAATCGCATTCTTCCCTCCAGATTGTCAAGACAGCCGTTCACCACCACCTCAGATTATCCTCCAACAAAAACCATGATCTTTTCTGCCCCCATTAAACCACTTTCATCTCCACCCCTATCCACCCCTTCCCACCAAAAAAAATAATCCCCAGTTTTTCCTTCCTCAGAGCTTGCTTCTGAATCAATCTTATCCACCCCCTGCATTCACCTCTACCACTCAACCTTACCCACATCCCTTGTTGTCCATCTCCGTTTATTTTGTCCCTCAGCCCTGCTGTTGGCATAACCCCCTTCTCTTTCTGTTCATTTTGTTTTGTTGTACCCTGTGTTCTAGTTCTTCCACGAGCCTCGACTCTGTACATAAAAAAATTCACACCCACGTCCGAAGGAAGCGGTTCAGTTTAGCATTTTTAGTATGACATAGGCAAAGTCTAGAAACAAACGAAACCCTTTAGAATTACCCTTTAGAATTACCCTTTAGAATTACCCTTTAGAATTACCCTTTAGAATTACCCTTTAGAATTACCCTTTAGAATTACCCTTTAGAATTACCCTCTGGAATTACCCTTTAGAATTACTTTGGAATTACCCTTCAGAATTACTCTGGAATTACCCTTTAGAATTACTCTGGAATTACCCTTCAGAATTACCCTTTAGAATTACCCTTTAGAATTACCCTTTAGAATTACCCTTTGGAATTACCCTTTAGAATTACCCTTTAGAATTACTCTGGAATTACCCTTCAGAATTACCCTTTAGAATTACCCTTTAGAATTACCCTTTAGAATTACCCTTTAGAATTACCCTTTGGAATTACCCTTTGGAATTACCCTTCAGAATTACTCTGGAATTACCCTTCAGAATTACTCTGGAATTACCCTTCAGAATTACTTTGGAATTACCCTTTAGAATTACCCTTTATAATTACTCTGGAATTACCCTTTAGAATTACCCTTTGGAATTACCCTTCGGAATTACTCTGGAATTACCCTTTAGAATTACCCTTTAGAATTACCCTTTAGAATTACCCTTTAGAATTACCCTCTGGAATTACCCTTTAGAATTACTTTGGAATTACCCTTCAGAATTACTCTGGAATTACCCTTTAGAATTACTCTGGAATTACCCTTCAGAATTACCCTTTAGAATTACCCTTTAGAATTACCCTTTGGAATTACCCTTTAGAATTACCCTTTGGAATTACCCTTTGGAATTACCCTTCAGAATTACTCTGGAATTACCCTTCAGAATTACTCTGGAATTACCCTTCAGAATTACTTTGGAATTACCCTTTAGAATTACCCTTTATAATTACTCTGGAATTACCCTTTAGAATTACCCTTTGGAATTACCCTTCGGAATTACTCTGGAATTACCCTTTAGAATTACCCTTTAGAATTACCCTTTAGAATTACCCTTTAGAATTACCCTTCGGAATTGCCCTTTGGAAATTACTTTGGAATTACCCTTTGGAATTACCCTTTAGAATTACCCTTTGGAATTACCCTTCAGAATTACTCTGGAATTACCCTTTATAATTACTCTGGAATTACCCTTTAGAATTACCCTTTGGAATTACCCTTCGGAATTACTCTGGAATTACCCTTTAGAATTACCCTTTAGAATTACCCTTTAGAATTACCCTTTAGAATTACCCTTTGGAAATTACTTTGGAATTACCCTTTGGAATTACCCTTTAGAATTACCCTTTGGAATTACCCTTCAGAATTACTCTGGAATTACCCTTTAGAATTACTCTGGAATTACCCTTCAGAATTACTTTGGAATTACCCTTTAGAATTACCCTTTATAATTACTCTGGAATTACCCTTTAGAATTACCCTTTGGAATTACCCTTCGGAATTACTCTGGAATTACCCTTTAGAATTACCCTTTAGAATTACCCTTTAGAATTACCCTTTAGAATTACCCTTTAGAATTACCCTTCGGAATTGCCCTTTGGAAATTACTTTGGAATTACCCTTTAGAATTACTCTGGAATTACCCTTCAGAATTACCCTTTTAGAACCCTCGAGACTTCCCATTTAGAATTACCCTTTAGAATTAAACACGGTGGGTAAGATAGGTTCTTCTTCTTCATTTTTGATGGACGAATGGAAGCAAGGGCATTGCCCAATATTGAAGCGGCTTCACAGCTTAAAAATACATGCACATCAATAGATGGTGGGCAAACACGTATGGCATATGGAAGTTAATCTTGGGTTCCTTGCATTATGTGCCATGGGTTGAGATGGGAACACTAATGGGCCAACCCAGTCTTCACCTGGAGCCCAAAAGTATTGCTTAGCTCATTCATCTGGTCTCTTTCACAGCACACCATTAAGTTTATTAAATGTTTTAGTAATTAATATATGAGGTAGTAAATGGATGTTCAAGGAGTTTTATAATGGCTGATACGTGACTTATAATGACTGAATCACTCTTCTCGACAATAATCACACTTTGTATGGCGTGGATGTCTTACAGAGCATGTTAGTCAGTGTATTTGCATAATCTATGTTTTTTACTTTTCCTTACCGATTCTCTATAACTCGGTAAAAGTTATAACATTCATGACAACAGCTTAAATAGGAAATTAAAATATGCTCGTGATTTGAACCTTGGTGCTCAACTTCCTTTGGTAGTGAAGCTAAGCTCCAAGATTTGAATCCATTTTCATTGTTGTTGTTGCATAGCCCCGGACAGTTCTCTCAAAACAAGCCCATGGCACCAATACAGCCGATCGATCTCACCGGCGACCCAGAGATCCATCACATCCAGGATGGTGTACGAAGTCAGGGTTACCGCAGAGTTAGAGAGGGAGAGAGAGAGTTACAGAGGGAGAGAGAGTTAGAGAGAGAGAGAGTTAGAGAGAGAGAGAGTTAGAGAGAGAGAGTTAGAGAGAGAGAGTTAGAGAGAGAGAGTTAGAGAGAGAGAGAGTTAGAGAGGGAGAGAGAGTTACAGAGGGAGAGAGAGTTAGAGAGAGAGAGTTAGAGAGAGAGAGAGTTAGAGAGAGAGAGTTAGAGAGAGAGAGAGTTAGAGAGGGAGAGAGAGAGTTACAGAGGGAGAGAGAGTTAGAGAGAGAGTTAGAGAGAGAGAGTTAGAGAGAGTTAGAGAGAGAGTTAGAGAGAGAGAGAGTTAGAGAGAGAGAGAGAGTTAGAGAGAGAGAGTTAGAGAGAGAGTTAGAGAGAGAGTCAGAGAGAGAGTCAGAGAGAGAGTCAGAGAGAGAGTCAGAGACAGAGTTAGAGAGAGAGAGTTAGAGAGAGAGAGAGTTAGAAAGAGAGTTAGAGAGAGAGTTAGAGAGAGAGAGAGTTAGAGAGAGAGGGAGTTAGAGAGGGAGAGAGAGAGTTAGAGAGAGTTAGAGAGTTAGAGAGAGAGAGAGAGAGAAGGGGGGAGAGAGGAAGAGAGGGAGAGAGGGCCGGTTATTTTTTTTTTGGTTTCTTTGTTTAATTTTGATGTCCTTTTATAACAAAAGTATAAAAACCAATAAATAATGATTCAAAGGAAACAATCACAACAGTTGCACAATCCTTTACATGATAAATAAACAAAATATAAGCAAACAAACAAGAGAGTATTAAGGAAATCAACAACATAGTAAATAATAACTGACCCTCAGCTATTTTACAAAATGCATTATTTATACACCACTGCTTATCAAAGAGTTGTAACTCAGAACAACAACAAAATTCCAGCTTAATTCTTGAAACACAGAGACCGTTAAACATTTCCAAAGCATCTGTACTATAAGAATCATTGCGTATCTTTGATTTCCTGGTCTTATATATCGCCAACTTGGCTTGTGAAAGAAAGAAATGGATTAAAATTGTTGTGGGGGAATCGAAGCGCCCACTATGGCCAAAAATAGGCAGGGAAATCAAAAACAAAGTTAAACTGTGCGAGTAACATTTTAAAGAAAACAAATAAAGGAGTTAAACACTCACAGCATACATACGCATGGGGCAAGGTTTCAGTTTGTCCACAAAAAGGACATTGCTCATTTATCGCTTGCGAGAAGCGGTGAATTAGGGAATTTGTAGGTAGGATCCAAATTGATGAGCAATTCTCCACTGAAGATCCCCAACACGTTTCGGCACAGGCTGTTTTTATAGTACCAACCCCAAATAGGGTAAAGGGAAGGGGCATTTGGCAGGACCGCAGGCGATCGACAGGGTACAGGGGAGGACAACGAAGGAAAAAGGACTTTTAAGCATTGCACAAACAGGGTCTTTCGATTGCTCCCAGAAAGGCATAGAGAGCGGCCAAAACGAATTGGTTCCAAACTAAGAGAACCAGATAGACAAAGATTGGGGAAGGGTGGAGCTGAGATTCAGAGGTGGGTACAGGAGGGTTGTTTGCCCAACCATGTGAGGCACAGTAGATGTGAAGCACCAATTTCATAATGCTGTCAACTCTGCGACACGATCTAATGTCAACCGTCGAAGACAGAGCGGTAGCACTTATCCACCTGTCATTGGTGGCATTTATCAAATGACACACTTTTGTTATTGAGGCATTTATAAATTGTTGAATGAAGGTACTTTCATGTGTCTGCCCTTTAGTGAACACCGCAGGGCGACACGGATGACCAAACGAGCTTTACTCCAAGGAGTTCAATCCAAAAATGACGGTATTCTTTACACGCAAGGGAAAGGAGGCTTCCACCCGACTTAATCGCACCTAGATAAATCAACTCAAACCAACACGGAATTAAAATGTACAAATAAACAGGTTTAATGAAAATAAATGCCAGCAAACAAGAAAATGCATGATAGGACTAATATCCTAAATGTGACGTCCCCATACAGACCAGAATACAGACAAAGGGCAATATAACAACAAAAATAAATGTGTTATTATTGTGGGCACTTAGCTCCGAGTTGTTCTTGAACCCCGTCAGGAATCGTCAAAGATCGTCACAGGCCTCGACGTCCTTGTGTGGGAAACCGCAGGCTGCACTGCCCGTGGGTGCGAACTAGGCCTCGCCGCGTGGTCCGCTCACTCTTGGCTCCGTGCATGAAGCAAACAGGCCGCGCCTGCCAGTCTAGGACGCGCCATCTTGTTCACCAACACCAAAGCCAGACGATGCGAGGAGGTCCAGAGCCTCGACCATTCGTTGTCAAAAGCCAGGACGCGAGAGACAAAGAAGAAGAGCGGAAATCACGAGGAGGTGAGGGAAAGCCAAGAGAGAAACGACGAGCCAAGAAGAAGAGGAAAATGTCCGGACACGACCGTTCGTTATTGAGGCCAGGACTCAAGAGGACGAAGAAGAGAGAAGAGAGAAAATGTCGGGCACAGCGTTCCTTTATACTCAAGGCTCTGACGTCATCTCACGACGTCTCCGTGTCCGCTCCTATCAGCGAGTGACATCTTAGCAGTCCTTCCTTGAACCAAATTCCGGACCAATCACTGCTCTTCGGGGCATGGCCTCACAGCACTGCCTGTGCCTGTGTGCTCACCAGGTCGGTGTTATCCGTGGTAGTGCTTAATGTCCTGCTTCCGGTTGGTTTTTATTTAGTGTTCTAATGCACGATTTCCCGGCTATGTGTGTGTGCTGTATGTGTCATAAGGAACCACCTTTGGAGCCAATTTTTCCCCGCAGAGCAGGGGTTGGCCTTTTTCAGGCACCGTGGTCTCCTTTTTGAAGCAATGTTTTATGGCCGGATGCCCTTCATGCCGCCAACCCTGTTAGTCGCCTCTTGCAACAAACAGGGAAATACCAGTGAACTGGTACTCAATTTGCCGACCTCGGAAGGGTGACAGGCTGAGTCAACCCCCCTAGCGTTAATTCAGCAATCGACTGGGATTCAAACCCAGGATCCTAGGATCCCAAGCCAGCACCCTAACCGCTAAGCCAACACCTGGTTTACTGATCCTACTTATCTGCATGTGTCATAAGGAACAGAGGAAAAATAACAGAGGTCATTACACACAGGGGATTAATTACGCATAATCCCTAACTGATTAACATAAACCCACTCCTCATGATGGGAACAAAGATACGCGCTTACACGAACATCTGGCCTGACTTATGTACATAGGGGTTCTTCTTCTTCACAACAGTCGGAGCACACTACCGATGCAATTCTACCTGGACTAAAGTATTGCCTTCCCCCCACAAACGTAACAGTACTTTCATTCAAACACTCACCAAATAAAGAGTTGTGAAATAAAGGTTCGTTGAAGAACATGGATCGAACATAAGTCAAGGGGTCACGGAGACAGGTAAAGGCTTGCCACGTATTCAGTAGGCTTTGGTGAAAGGAAGGCAGCATGGATAGGTCTATCTGGGTCAAATCCATCAGGAACAGCTCCTGTGCAATGTCCAACTTCCCCACTTGACATAAGATGCAACTGGTAAGCTGTCTCCAGGCCAAACAAGGTTCAAACAAGAAGCGACATGCTGTTTGTAGATGGAAAGCCATGATGCGGCACTTGACATTGACAAGCCCTTGGCCACCCTCTGCATTTGGTAAGTTTAGAATCTCTGGTCTAAGTCAATGCTTTCCAGACCAGAAGAAATGGGTGATGCATTGTTGTATTTAATCCACCAGAGTTATGGGCGGCTGTAGGGAAAGAACCTTGAACCATAACGTAGAGGTGACTAGACTGTCAATGACTAGTACCCTACCTTGGTAGTGCAGTTGGCAGGGCAAGTTATACCATTTCAGTAAAAGTACTTCAATGTGTGCCAACAAGCCTTCCCAGTTATGCCTCAAAAAATTTCCAGGGCCAAGGATCACCCCCAGGAACTTAATCCCATCTCTTCTCCAAGAAAGATTGGCAGGGAGAGGAGGGGGGAGAGTGAATAGGGGGGCGGGTAGGGGATATGTAGAGGGTTAAATGTCTCCTTCCTCCAAATCCTGGTAGCGTCTGGTCAAATCCGTTTCTGGTGTTTGTTCCCCCTCCATCCCCTCCCTTACCTCAAATGGCCACACAGTTGACATCGCACGTGACAAAGCCGAATGCCTCAACTCTGTGTTTGCCTCAAAATCCTTAGTCCCAAACCCATCTCTCTCTGTTCCCACCTTTCCCAGTCGAACCCAAATGCTCCTGGACTCTGTGTCCTTCTCTCCTGACAAGGTGGAGGAGTTTTTGTCAAACCTCGACTCTGATTCTGCAACTGGACCAGACGGCATCAGCCCACGGGTCCTAAAATCCTGCTCTGCCGCTCTATCTCACCCTCTCTCTGTTCTTTTCACCCTATCTTTTGCTCAAGGTCATCTGCCAGCATCCTGGAAATCAGCTAACATTACCGCTTTACACAAAAAAGGTGCAAAAACAGATCCTTGCAACTACAGACCAATCAGCCTGCTCCCAATTATCAGCAAAGTCATGGAATCCATCATTGCTTCAGATATGAAATCTTTCCTCTTCTCCAATGGCTTGATCTCTGATCATCAATTTGGTTTCAGACCAGGTCACTCTACTCTGGACATGCTGCTTCTGCTGTCTCAACAATGGATGGAGGTCCTGAATGCCAAACAGGAAATCAGAGCTGTCTCCCTTGACATATCAAGGGCCTTTGATACGGTCTGGCACCCAGCTCTGCTCACCAAACTCTCCTCCTATGGTATCCATGGAAATCTCCATGCATGACTTGCGGACTTCCTCTCTGGTCGTAGTCAACGTGTGGCCCTGAATGGATTTCTCTCATCTCCCCTTCCTGTTCAGGCTGGAGTTCCCCAAGGAAGTGTGCTGGGCCCTGTGCTTTTTCTGGTCTTTATCAATGATCTCTCTGACTCTCTGGAAAATCCTCTCTATTTCTTTGCTGATGACTCCACTCTCTGCCGCTCCATTCCTCTTCCCTCAGATAGGCAGTCTGCAGCCTCCTCACTCTCTGAAGACCTGGACAAAATCACAGACTGGTCAAACAAGTGGAACATGTCTTTCAATCCTGCCAAATCTCACTCTCTTACTATGTCTCTCCGAAAAGATCGACTGGACAACCCTCCCATCTACTTTCTCAACAATCCTCTCCAAGAAGTTCTGTCACTCAAGCTTTTGGGTCTCACTATCTGCCATGATCTTTCTTGGGAAAACCACATTTCCAAGCTGGCCTCCAAAGCCAGTCGCCGACTGGGCATCCTCCGTCGTGCGAAGTCCTTCCTCGGCACACCTGAGCTCCTCACCACATACAAGGCTTTCATCCGCAGCTCAATGGAATACTGTTCTCCCCTATGGGCTGGTGCTCCTGCCTCACACCTGGCTCGGCTTCACGCTGTTGAATCCAAAGCTTTCAAAATCATTGGAATCTCCCGCGATGAAGCTATCTCTGAGGGCCTTTCACTCACTCACCGCAGGCAGGTAGGTGGTCTTTCTGTCTTCTACCGACTCCTCTCCGGCCTTGCTCCCCCAGCTCTCTCCGTGCTCTGTCCCCCAAATATTCCTACAGGTCGCACAAGATCTGCCAGCAACCCTCTGATGGTTAAACTGCCGAAATCTCGGCTCTCTGCTCACCTTCACTCTTTCATTCCTCTTTTCTCCCGCCTGTGGAACAAACTCCCACACTCCCTTCAATCCCTCTCCTCCCTCCAGGTCTTTAAAACAGCTGTTCACCACCATCTCTTATCTTCCCCCATCCATAACCTTGATCTTTTCTACCCCCACTAATTCACCCCAGATCCACCTTGTTTGAAATTCCAACTTATTTCCTGGAAATCCTGGCAGTGTCCATATGTTTATACCTCTCCCACCCCCCCCCCCCTTCACATGCCTCCCCCCCTTCACATGCCTCCCCCCTTCACATGCCTCCCCCCCAAAGCCCTCTCCCTCCCACAGATCTCTCGATGTCTCCATGTCTCTCGGTCCCTGCTCTCAAATGTTGTGTTTGTGTCCTTCCCCCTCTCTCCCCATCTTGTCTACCGCTCCCGATGTTATTTGTTTTATGTGTCTGTTTGTCTTTCTGTGTGATTAATTTTCGCTCTTTCACGAGCCTCGATCTTGTATACAAAAAAAAAAAAAAAAAAAAAAAAAAAGCCAAAGCGCTTCTGTTTTTGTCCAATTGAGCTTGGCCGATGATGCCCTGCTGAAGAGATCCAACGCACTCATCATCAAAACAACGTCTTCTGAATGTCTGATGCAGACACAGATGTCATCTGCATAAGCAATGCTTTATAAGGGGTCGGTTCCAATAGTAACACCAGACAAGGACTTACGAAAGATATTGAAGAGGGGTTAAAGGGATAAAGCAAACAAAATTCCTGAAAGAGGGCAGCCCTGCCTTACCCCTCTCCCAACACAAAAGGGAGGTACAAGTTCATTATTTATCTTTAAAATAGTCGATATGTTTGAGTAACATAACTGTATATGGGATAGAAAAAGAGGTCCAAAACCAAAAACATTTTAGCACTTTAAAAAGATATGTATGAGAAACACAGTCAAAAGCTTTCTCCTGGTCTAGGAGGATAAAGCCTCAACTTTCATAGTTAATCTCACAGATTTCAATTATATCTCAAACAAGAGAGATGATGGCCATATTGCGACCTGAATACACATCCTGAATATTGCGACCAGGAACACAATAAGTCTGGTCCATGTGTATAATGTATTTTAGTAGGGGTGAGAGACGCAAGGCCAAAGCCTTTGAGAAAATTTTATAGTCCGTGCACAACAAGGACACTGGCCTCCACTGTGAGCAATGAATTTCCTTTTCTAGGAAGCAGAGTAAGCACGGCTCTCCTGCAGCTCAGTGGAAGTTCACCCTTCTTCAAGCTCTCCAGGAAAACCAGAAGCAATTCAGGTCCAATCAAGTCCTAAAATTTTCCGAAGAACTCCACTGGCAGACCATCCAAGCCAGGTGATTTCCCTGTCCAGGCTTTTACGGGCAACAGAAAGTTCCTCAAGCGTGAGCGGTGACTCCAAATCCGTTCTTTGCTTTGAGGTTAGCGTACCGACATCATCAACCAAATGGGAACAAGTTCTGCGTCGACATCTGTTGCCTCGTAAAGTGTAGAGAAGAAGAGTCTTGCGTCCTTCTTAATTTGTACAGGGTTAGTCGTGATCTAATTATCAGGACGTTTTAAGGCAGTAATTAGGGAATGAGGAAATTTTGATTCAAAATCAAAGAAAAACCGGGTCGGGAAATCCAGGAGATAAAGGTGCTGAAAGTGTAATCTCGTTAGCACTCCTTGGGTTTGATTTGCAATTATATTATTAAGGAGAGACTTCTTCTCACATAGTCTTAGTTTCTGTTGGGGGGTAGGATGGGTTTTTTAATTGGTTTGAATTTGGAGAATTTCCTTCTCCAGCTCCACTTTTATCCTGCGTTCTACTTGCGTGTTTAGAAAACAGAATTGCTGACAGAAACTTCTAATTTGGACCTTTGTGTTGTGCCACCACAATCGCTGGTCCTTAAAACAGGATTTGGAATCTATCAGACTGGGCCACACCCTTTCAAAGGCATTCCTAAAGAGGGGTTATATAATATGGAAATGTTGAGTTTCTAAAAAGAGTGGCGATTTGGAGATAACCCTACACGGTAACTCATGGTAATGAGGTGATGGTCGGAGAAACCAGACGGGGAAATTTCAGTGGTGGGGGAGAGGTTGGAAAATGGCAAATTTATATAAAATCTATCAAGTCTGGCAAGGGCCACTTGATTATTGGCAACCTTACACCAGGTAAATTGATGGGTGCCTGGATTTTGTATCCGCCAGATATCTTGAAAACCAAAATCTCTTATTATTTTAGATAGCAGTCTGGCTGGTCCAGGGTGAGGTTCTGCACCATTCATGTTGCAGGGTGCAATTAAAATCACCACCTATTATAATGCACTTCTGCAAGTCTAACTGCATCATGTGGAGTCGTAACCTGTCATAGAAGGTTCGTCGGTATGTGCCCTTTGAAGGGGCATAGACATTTATTAAAGTAAAATTTATGTCTCCATCAACAAAATCTAGTGAAGCTAAGTGACCTGGGATTATTTCCTGAAATGAGAGATGGAGCGGGCAAAAATGGGGATTAATTATAAAAGCAACTCCTGCTGTACGAGAGGTTGAATCGCTAAAGTAGCCGGCCTTTTTCATCATTCGATTCCATACAGCATGAGACGATGGAGTAGAGTGGGGTTCTTGTAAGAAAGCCACATCTAGTTTCCGTTGCCTTCCAAGGTTGACCACTTGGAGCATCCTAGACTGGCTCGCACCACCATTTATATTGAGGCTACCAAAGATAGTCATAGAGATGTAAAAAAAAAGGTAAGGACAAAATAAATGTGTATACCATCATTTTAGTTCGTTTTTTGCCTTAACAATGTATTTCTTAAGCCTACTGCTTTGGGGTTCCGTGAAATTGTGGTCACTGGGTCGGCGAATAATACACCTTGCCGTTTCAATAAACCCATGTAGATCAGAAAAATGATCTTTTATTTCAATATATCTTTTTCTAAAAGTCTGGTTCAGAAACTTGAGTATTTGCGATGGTAAAACGTTGGAATCACTGTATGTCGGGAATTCCTCAATGTCATAGGATTCCTCATCAGACATGTCAGAAGCACTATCTGGGACCCCTGGCTCTTGAGACACCAGAATACTCTGTGGTGTGCAGGTGTTATCCTGCCCTGTTTCTGTAGGAACAGGTTGAGGGAGAGGTTCCACCAGAACCCTGGGTAATGTGGGGGGGATGGGCGATTCTGCAACCTGTTGCACAATTTGAGGTTCTTCCTCGGTACAATCATTGTGTTCAGGTACATTTTCTAAAATGGTCGGCACAACGACTATTTGATTTGAAAGATCGCCGTTGGGTGTGTTGGAACACTGAGGGGTTGAATTTTGCTCTTTAGGCCCCCCAGTCGAGTCTTGACCCGACTTGTCATAATCCGCACAAGGATTTAACGTAGTTTGCACTCCAACCTCATCTGGAGGTAGCGCATGCAACTCCTCCACATTAGGCTGAGGGTCCATATCGGCAGCAGGCAAAGGATCTGCATTCACATTTAGCAATACTTCATATCGATTACTCATCGATGTTTTATCAGGTGGTACTGAGTCCAATGCATCGGAGTCTAACACCACCTTCTTTTCCTTACGGGGTGGAGGGACATTCCGAGGTGTTTTCCTCTTTCTCAAAGAGACGAGTGTAAAAGTTTTTACTAAAACCATCCCAAACGTTATCTTTTTCGGAGGTTTTCGATGTCGATGGTACGTTTTCTGTCACAGTATCAGGGGGTGTTGTCTGCTCGGACACCACGGGGGCAATTTGTGGACAAAACCGTTTTAGATGCCCAAAGTTCCCACAGCCGAAACATTTTAACGTTTCCGTGGACGCATATACCTGGTACTCGTGATTATCCACACGAAACGTAAATACCGCATTGATCACCTTGTCCACATTGGATGCAGGAAACACAATGTACGTTTGCCGCCGGAAGGGTCAAAGGACATGATGTGTTTAGCCTGCTCGTTGCGACACCCCAGAGATAACATCGTGATCTCCGACACCACTGTACCATACCGAGAAAGCTCTTTTAAAATTAAATCATTTTTCAGGAATAGGGGACAATTTGATATCAAGACTTTCACGGCTGGGGTGTCCAGTGGGGAGATTGTGTCCACAAAATGTCCATTCTCGGTAGACAAACCGGTCGCCACAATTTCATGCACAAGCTGCTCTTCAGATACGAATATAACCACACGTTGTTCATCCGTGAAGCTGCACGGATTTTCTCAAGCCTGATTATTTTACCCACCGCAATAACGATGTCTTCCACGGTGACCTCGTTGGAGGGAACGCAGACCACGCAATGTTTCGGCGTCAAGGCCTCAAAGGCAGCGTAGCGGGAACGTGTTGACATTTCTTTGAACGTAAATACCTCGGACTAAGCCGAGTTGGATTCGGGAAGGGTGGAGGGGGTACAGCTTTCTGTACAAGCAGGAAAAAGCGCTACTCGGCGTACACCAGCACGAGTGAAACTATCGCGAGGAAACACACCTCTCAATGAGGAGAAGAGCGAGAAGCCACGACAACCCATCAGAGTGCCGATGGAGTAACACTCACCCCTCGATCTCACCGAAAGGCGTGAGCTCTCTGTATCTCAGAGGAAGAAAAAAGGAAAGTGGAGAAAAAAATGAAATAGAGATATCAACACAAACACAGGCGAGGAGTGGAATGGGGGCAAGGGAGAAAGAAAATGGGAGGGAAGGATGAGGGTTGTGGTATCGGGTTTGATGAAAATGGAGTGATGGTGGCAGACGGAGAATAGACAATGTGAAGAAAAACAAAAATGGAAAAGAAAGGGTGAAAACGACGAGAAAAAGGGGTAAAAAAAAAAAAACCGAAGGTCACAGCAGTTCGTACCTCACCAAACATGCACGGCCGCCATCTTGCCACGCCTAAAAACACTGACATCCAGGAGAGAGACAGGGCGGAATGGCCGGTCCGTGGGAAGGGTCGGCACTCTGACCATGACCGCGCTGCCCTGACGAAGCCGGGCAGCAGGGAAGAATGGGGAAGATTTGGCCCCCGACTTGTGTTGGGGGGCACAACCACTGCAAAGTGGCATCCCGTATTCCCGTTGTTCCATTTTTGTTGTAATTGTTGTTGTTCTGCCTGCAGCGTTTTTTTTGCCTACAGCCTCTGCCCACAGGTCAAATTATTTTTCAGACATTAATTCACCCAAAAATACAAATATAACCATAAAGTTTAGTATTCAAGAAATGCCACTGAAAAGAAAAACAAATCTTTCATAAGGGTTTACTTTAGAGGGTTAAGGCTCAGGGAGAGCTGCGACACAAATCACATATATACACACACACACACACACACACACACACACACACACACACACACACACACACACACACACACACACACACACACACACACACACACACACAAATCACACACACACATACACACACGCACACACAAATCACACACACGCACACACAAATCACACACACACACACACACAAACACACACGCACACACAAATCACACACACACACACACACACAAATCACACACACACACAAATCACACGCACATCACACACACATCACACACACACAAATCACACACACATACACACACACACACACGAAACCGCAGAGAAACACAGCCGCTGACATTGAGGAAAGTGACTTGAACAATCTGGGCTCCGGGAAACTTTCGGCATCGCTTTTCACTCCGTAGTCAATTACGGAATTTAGGAGAAATCCCCCCATCTCGTCATGTGATCCCAAACCACAGAGTGTGTTCATGTTCTATCCTCTAAATTCTGCACCTCCGCTGAGGAAACACCACGTACCATTTCTTTGGAATATCCCATCCAGGGTTAGAATTGAACGACTGACCTCCCAGACTCAGAGCGGACATTTTAACCACAATACGCAGGTTTGAAGGTACTAATGGCGGCTTCCCCTGCATGAAAGTTCTTTGCATTAATGACGCTGAGCCTGTTCCGATATGGGGCACTTGAGCGCACAATTTTCTGGTTATTAATTAAACATACTCAAAAAGTCTATGAGGAGGTGGGAACTTTAGGAAGTTGAAAAAGCAAAGTTCATGTCAACCTTTCTTTGCAGTTTAATTCCTCAAAAGATCTCATTTGAAATGATAAATATATTTAAAGTTAGTTGTATCATCATATGATGAAGTGTGAAATATTTTATGCCTAACAACACTAAATTGGTCATTGATGGAGGCAAAAAAGCAAACAAAGATAAGGAATACAGGAAGGAAGAGGAAGAATGAGAGGACCGTGGAGAGGGTGGGGGGAGGTGTAGGGAGAGACATATCCTCGAGTCAGAGAGAGGTCCGGCCATGAGAGCGTGAGACTCCCAAAGCTGTGCGTGACAGACGTGATTGGGTCTTGTTATTTGTACGTCAACTGCTTTTGTCCAGCTGTCACTGATGACTCAACATGTCACTGATAAATGGCCCAACAAGTGATGAACCTGATCCAGAAACTAAAGGAGGCGTGCAGCATTGGGATTCTCACGAATGTACTACTTGTGAATGTCTGCAGGTGTAGAGGAAACTCCATTATAATGTGTTGCTTCTCAAAATGTTGACATTCTTTGTTCAATCAAAGGTTGAATAACTCAAGATGGATTCATGGGATTTTAATCCCAACTGCAAGTCTTCACTGAAATACATTTTCCAAGAGCTCTCACAAGAGTGAAGGAAATATTCCTAACTGAAGGAAATAAATGAAGGAAATAAAATGACACAACAGAGTTTAGTGAAGGAAATATCGAGGATGACATGTGTGTGTGTGTGTGTGTGTGTGTGTGTGTGTGTGTGTGTGTGTGTGTGTGTGTGTGTGTGTGTGTGTGTGTATGTATATATATATATACTGTATATATAATTTTATATATATATATATATATATATATATATATATATATATATATTGTTGTGGATATGAGAATGTTGTTTTTTTTTATTGTTGTGTAACGAATTGTTGTAAAATGTCACCCTCCTTCTTGCATTTGTTGTTGTATAAAGGTCAAAGGGCGTTCCCGTAGTTAATTCCATAAAACATACACGCAGGACACCATATCTCCCTGTTCAATAGTTATATCCTTATTATGTGTATTAGTGTAAGGCTGTGTCTTCCATTAATTTAAATACTCCATTGCACCAAGTGAAATAAGAGTAGATTCCCTTCACATTCCCCTTCCAACCATTGCCAACTGCATTCCCTCAAAGCCTCAATTGCCAACTGCACTGGGCGGTTTGTTAGGGTTGCTACAGCGGTGGTTTGTTTCATCCCAAGACTCCATTAGCCACGAGGTAATCTCGGAGCCGAAGGTGGGAGGAGTCGGCCCAGTGCCGGGAGCAAGGCGTGGCCTTGCCAACGCCTCCTCTAAGGGCGGGATCGGGAGCCCGCGCGACCAACCAGGGCCGAGGTGAGCTCACCGATGGGCGTGTCCTGGACACCAGCGGCTTGATCGCCTGAGGCGCTATAAAGAGCGCGTGCGAAAGCCTTGAAGTGGTTGGACTAAGAAAGAGAGAGGAGAGAAGGGGCGAAGCGAAGCAAAGAGAGCAAGAGAGAGAGAGGGAAAAGCAAAGCAAAGAGAGCAAGAGAGGGAGTCAGAGAGAACAAGTAACAAGTGCCAAGCCTGAGAACAAGTGCAACCACCGCAGCTTTAAACCACCACAGCTTTGAGCTTCGACGGCAGTTTTCGTCCGTGGCTGCGAAGGAACGGCGGCTGCAAAACGTGCCGATCGACCAGGGGCGGCGGCTGCTCACTCCCGGCCTGACCGTGCTCCGGTTCCAGTTTTCACCCTCTCCCTCCAGCCATCCACCTCCTGCCATTCCTGTCATCATTCCCCGCATGAGTCTGTCTTTGTTTGTTCTGTCCCTGGGTAAAGTAAGACTGTTTAGATAAGCTAGCAATTTTCACTGTGTCTTCTTGATTCCTTCTGTCTTTATTTTATTATCTTTCCTTCTTCCTTGGTTTCTTTTGGTCCTGTAAATAGCAATAAATTATATTCGTATTCCCTACTTCTGTCTTCCTCTTCTTCACATCCGTGTCGCCTTTGTCTTTTCCCTCATTGAATATCTGTGGCACGATTCGGCCAACGTTCAGGAATCGGGTTAGTCGGGGTAACTGTTCGGGCATGGCGGCCATCCGCCCGGCAAACAACATCCTAGCCGTGACCGTAACAATATATATATATATATATATATATATATATATATATATATATATATATATATATATATATATATATATATATACACAGTATATATATATATATATATATATATATATATATACAGTGGTACCTCGGCTTACGAGTGCCCCAACGTACGAGTTTTTCGGGATACGAGCCGTCGCTCGGGCGGTTTGTTGCTTTGGGATACGAGCCGAGATCCGATGTACGAGCTCAAAAAATTTATTTTTTTGAATTTTCCGGTTGTGGCTTCCGGTTCCGGTCACGCGGTTATCTTGCCGTGAAAGCATCTCTGCTTGGATATAAAACACGCAATCGTCGAAATACATGAGCAAGGAATCTCCTTGCTCCAGCCGGTGACGTCATCGGCGGGGATCCCCGCCTCCAGAGTGGCTGGTCACGTGACCGCCAAAGCGTGTCGCGCGTGCGGGTATAATGAGCTACACCTGTGGATCACGTGACCACGGAAGCATGCCTCGCTTGAGAGGCATGGCTTTCGGTTTGCGTTTTGCTTTATAAGGCGCGATAAATGGGCTTTTGAGTGTTAGCGGTTCATGGCGTTGACGGTTCATGGCGGTTCATGGCGGTTGACGGTTCATGACGGTTCATGGCGTTGACGGTCAAAACCCCATTACATCAATTTTACCAGGCACTGTACAGTAAGTACAGTGGACACCAAATGCACGGTGGAAGGCTAGAAGTAGAAGATCGTCCAAGACAAGTGAGAATAAGCCATACTTTGGAGGAGATGACGTCATTCGCTGGTCCGATAACCAAAGATGTGGTATAAAAAACCAGGTGAGCTAACAATGCAGCAATGAAGGAATTCGGCCAAGGCACCGGCACACAACGACCTACCTACATCGAAAGACTCAATGCCAATGGTGACAGAAGCCAAGACGGCCGGCTTAAACACCGCCGAAAGACCACGGTGTACCAACTTACGATGCAGAACATCTTGCACTTAATATGATGACAACAGGTGCCATCCTCTGACGTACCATTACAGGTACAGGTACAGTACACGTGAGCACAGAGCAAAAGTTCACTGAAACCGAGATTAAGAAAAAAGAAAAAACACCCCGTGGTCCGTGCTCGATATCCGAGTTTCAATCTTTTCAAACACATGATGCTCTCGGTCACGGTATCTCCTGCGAGCTGCTTCTCCTTCAACCACACAAACAACAACTTCTCCATATCTTCATGGATAGAGGTCCGGAGCTTTGAAATAATCGTAACGCCCTTGGCTGGCGTTATAGCCTTTATGGACTCCTTCTGCTTCAAAATCGTACATATCGTAGGAGTAGTACGATCGTACTGCCTCGCCAAGTCGACAACACGCACACCTCACCTGGCATGCTCTTCTCCTCTGCTTAATAAAACCAGTTTATTTCTTTACATTCTCTTGTATTATGTACAGTATATACGAGGTCGTGCTTGTTTATACATTATTTGTTATTTATAAAGTACATTTTTGTTATTTAAAAGCACCTAACAAAAAAAATTGGTGTTTTTTTTTTGAGGCTGGAACGGATTAATAGCATTTCAATGCATTTGAATGGGAAAATTTGCTTTGACTTACGAGCGATTTGGCTTACGAGCTCCGTCACGGAACGGATTAAACTCGTAAGCCGAGGTACCACTGTATATATATATATATATATATATATATTAGGGTGGTTCTTTGAAATGAAAGTCAGAAAAGTCATGCTCCTAAAAAATTTTGTATGTATGAAAAAACCCTTATGGTGAAATTTTAAGCCATTTGGACTAAATTTAGGGGTTGCACACGGAGTTTGTAATTTCACATATTTGGCTCGCATAAATGTTTGGAGTTGATTATTTATTCTCCACTGCTATACTTGTGATTTTGACCATTACAGTTGACCTATGACCTTGCTATGTACCTGCACATTTTGAAGTTGTTTTCAAGTTAATTGAATACAGTACAGCTGTACTCTGGTGTATGCAGTTGCTCTCATTGAAGAGTAAAATCGTCTCCTGACAAGGGATGAACAGCAAAACCAGTATCTGCTTCAAGTTGTGACAGAACATCGCAAGGTTTCCCAATTGCAGGAAATCAACGCTTATCTGGCAACCATGAGTTACTGTGCAACCCCTAAAAGTTGATGTATTCAAAAAATATTTCACAGGCAGAAGTTCTACCTCAATACCAAAAAAAATTTAAGGTTTATAGGAGTAAAACAATTCAATTTTTTTTTTGCCTTATGTCGCTTAGAACCACCCTAATATATTGTTGCGGATATGAGGACTGTATTTTTTTTTGATTGTGTGTACTATTATTATTGTTTATTCTGTACCTCCTGCCTCCGGAGCTGTGTAAAGGTCAAAGGGCGTCCCATAATTAGTCCATAAAGCATCCACACAACAGCTAATCATAGAATACCCCTGTTCGATAGCTTATATCTTATTATGTGTTTTAGGGTAAGGCTGTGTCTCCCATTAATTGAAATACTCCATTGCACCAGTGAAAGAGATAGATTCCCTTCATTCCCACTCCCAAAACTTCCATTCCCCCTTTTCGTCAATTGCCAACTGCATTTTGGGCGGTTTTCTCTTCATCCGCCATTGACCACGAGGCAGGGTTGGGGAAGAAAGGCGGGCCCCCACCTCGTCATAGAGGGGAGGAGTGAGTCAGCCCCACTCAACCAACCACGAACAAGGGGTTGGACTTGGAGAGGGTGTGGAGAGAAACATCGAGGAGGTTCGCGAAGGTTGAGGGGTGGGGCCTATATAACCCGCAGGCAGGGCGTTCCCAAAGCAGAAGAGAGATGAGCCTTTACCGAGAGACGAGAGGGAGTCCAAGGAGTTGAGTCCAACCAAGAAGTCCAGAGTTGAACTGCAGCTCGAGCCACCGCAACTGCATTTGCTGCAGCTGGAGCCACCGAAACTGCAGCCACAGCAGCGGGAGGCCTGGACGGCAGTTTGGAGCAGGGCCGCGGAGGAGCGGCGGCTGCCCAATGAGTCAATCGTGCTGAAGGACCAGTGGACCTCCCTATCCCGCCAGCCATCCATCTCCCGCCAGTCCTATCATCATTCCCCGAGTGAGTCTGTCCTTGTTTGTTCTGTCCCTGGGTTAATTAAGACTGTAGGTAAGCTAGCGTTGCACTGTGTATCTAATCTCGTCTGTAAATAAACGTGACTGCTTTCTTCCTACTTATATGTGTAAATAATAAATCCAATTACTCTTCTGTACGTCTTCTTCCTCTTTGTCTTCGGTCGCTTTAGAGTTTTCCCGATTGAATAGCGGTGGCGCGATCCGGCCAAAGTTTGGGGCAAATCGGGTATTAGTCGGGGAATAACTGTTCGGTCGCGGTTACACCACCGCTCGGTCAAAATAACATCTTTAACCGCGTCCGTAACAATTGGTGTCAGGAGTGGGATACGGACCCGAAGCGCGCTTAACGCGCTCAAAATTACAAGTCACCGAAATTTGATTTTGTTTTACAAAAAAACCCGAATTTTGAAAGTCGCGCTATGGGAGATCAAGACGGCTGGGTTCCGGTAAAGGAGAGTGAGGCAGGGTCGATCCAGGACCAAATTGAGGGACATGAGGAGAGCGAAGCAGTGAGGGCGGCAGGTTCGCAAAATGGCGTCCTCGCGCACGAGGTTACGGGCGCGCAAAATGGCGCCTCGCAGATGGCTACGGCGACCGCGCCCGCGACCGTAGCAGCGCCGCTGGTGGATTTAAACCTTTTTTTATACAAATGAAGGCCCTTATGGACAAGAATGGCGAAGAAATGGAAAGCAGAATGATGGGAGTAATGAGGGACGGAGCGAGGGCTGATAGTGAGCGATTGGGGAGCGAAATGGGGGGCAAAATGGGAGAAATGGGGGAACGGCTAGAAGCTAAATTAGAGGGGTTAGACAATGGGATAGAAGGGGTGAAACATGGGTTAAAGGGGGTAGAAAACAGAACGGCCGCTCAAGAGAATCAAATAGAAGGGGTGAAACATGGGTTAACGTGGGTAGAAAACAGAATGGCCGCTCAAGACAATCAAATAGAAGGGGTGAAACATGGGTTAACGGGGGTAGAAAACAGAATGGCCGCTCAAGAGAATCAAATGGAAGGAATGAAAAAGGGGTTAGAGGGGTTAGAAAACAGTATGGAAGGCAAATTGAGGGACATGAGGGACCAAGCGGTAAGGGAAGTTAAACAAATGGGGCAGCAGATAGAGGGGGTCAGAATGGGGGTAGAAACTAAATTGGATGCTCACAGGGAGGAAATGGAGCAGATGAGGGTGGCATCTGGGCAGGAGATGCAAGTGATGGGAGAGGAGATCAGAAGAGGTGTGAGTGAGGAGGTCGGAGGAGTGCGCGAGGAGGTGAGGCACTGTAAGGAGCGCATGGAGAAGGAGGTGAGAAAGGGGACTGTAAAATTGCAAGGTGGTATAGAGGAGTTGACGCTGGGAGTAGAACAGCTGACAGTGGGACAAAAGGAGTTGGGGGACCAGGTAAAGAAGAACACAGCGGTAATAGAGGATTTAAAATCAACACAGAAGGAGATGAAAAAGGACGTAGGGGTAATTAAAAAAGAGTGTCAGACGGTACATGAGGACCTGACGAGGAAAATGAACAAGGTGGTAGAGGTGATGGAGGTTAAAGAGCGGGAGGTGCGGGAGCACATAGAAAAAAATAAGGTGGAGTTAGAGGAAGAACTTAAGGGGGCGCACGAGGAGATGAAGGAGGTGAAGCAGAAATTAGAAGAAGTGGAAGAAGGGGTGAGCGAAATTAAGAAGCGATGGAGAGAGGATAAGAAAGAGATAAAAGAGGAAGTATAAGAATTGGTCCAAAGTCTGTGTTCGGATCGTGATGATGTGCTCATTAACCGGATGAGGGATTCGCAGGTGATGGAGGAGAAGCGAAGAGAAAGAGGACCCGGTGTAAGTGGTGACCAATATGGTCGTGCGTGTGATGCGCCAGGTGATTTAATAAGCTTGGGGGTTGTTGTGGACCCGGGTGTTCGTGAGAGGCCGTTGGTGAAGTGTGCGACAGGTCTGGTGTGTGAAAAAAGAGGTGTGCGAGAATGTCCGACTCTGGGGTGTGTGAGGAAAAGGTGCACGCCAAGGAAAGAGTGCGCTGTCAAAAGTAAGGAAGAATGCACACCTGTGGTGAGTGTTACAGAGGGTGTAACGGGAGAGTGTGCGCGAGAAAGGTGTGTAACGGACAGGGGCATGAGGAAAGAGTGCGCTGTCGAGAGTAAGGGTGAGTGCGCTGTCAAGAATGGAGGTGAAAGTAGTGAGAGTGACACGGAGCGTGAGTTGGTTGTTACAGGTGAGCGAGGATGTACACCTGGAATGGAAGGATGCACACCTGGAATGGTAGAGCGTGTGTGGGAATGCACGCTGGAATTAGTAGTGAGGCACGTGGTTGGGTGTGCGAGTGAGAGCACACCTGTGATTGTCACAGAGGAGGTGACCGAGGAGGGGGCGCGAAGAGGTGTGTTGGTGAGGTGTGCGAGCGACGAATGTGTGCAAAGGTGTTCGGTGGTCAGGTGTGTGACCAAGTCTGTGAGTGGAATGAGTGTACCTGGGTGTGTAAGAAAAGGTGCAATGACCAAGAGCATGGGAACAGCTGGATGTATGAGCAAGAATGGGGTAGCGTATGCGTGTAAGCATGCAGGTGAGGCATCGACGGTAACCGGGTTAGCGGTAAGAGCGACTTATAGCCGAATCGGGCCCTCGGTGCGTGCCGGGCTTCGCGTGCCGCGAGAACCAGCGGGGATCCGAGCCACGGCGGGTTCGAAAGGACCGCCGTACGCGATCCACGCTGGGCCTCGCTTGGAACGGCCGCGTCCGTGCTCCACTAGGCGGAGCGGGCAGCCCGATAGGAAGGGTCGTCATGGCGACCACTTTTTATTGAGACGTTCCGGCAGGTCGAGATCGGGCAATTGGATGGCTCCGCGCCGAGGTGGTGCGTGGGATCTCGGCACGGGTACCCCCCGTCCCTGCACCGAGTGCCGGACGCATGCAGCCGCCGGCACCAAAGAACCCGCGTTCATTGCTCGGCTGTACGAAGCCGGGCTGTAGACGTGAATTGGCGCACCGAGAGGCATTAGTGAGTAGACTGTGTGACGAGAATAGTGTTTTGGCCCCGAAATTAGAAAAACAAAATTTGATGATTGGCAAAGGATTGGCAGAGTGATGATTGGTAATGGTACAGTGATTGGCAGATGATTAGCAAATTTTTGATTGGCTGAAATTTGGTGAGCAAAATTGATAGTGGGACCTCCCTGATGTGGTGGGATGGGCAATCCACCATCCCTCACAGGGGGGGGGGGGGGCAAAGGAGCACTAGTTTTATGGGGTTTATGGCAGTGTAAGCTCGCCGAGGGAGGGTTTGTATAATGTGTAGGGACCTAGAAGATGACATTAGGTAACGTTAAGGTTTAGTTAGTGACTGATACCTGTAGTGGGGACGCAGGTAGATTAGAGTGGATAATAATGACGTGGTATGTGCTTAGTTTAAAGGGAAGACGGGAGCACTAAGTTAGCAGGGCAACAGGTAGTTCAGATGATGCCGTGTGAGTGTTGGAGGTGTATTCAAGTGGATGGAGCAGTGTATGAGTGAGTGATGGTGATGTGTATTGTGATGACCAAATGGTCCAGGAAGAAAGGAGGGTGCAGGTGGCACCAGGTATGATTGCACAGGTGTGCAACGACAGGTGAATGGAGAACAGGTGTATGGAATAAATGGTATGGAGTATTGGAATGGATGGTCGTGGAGTGAGTATGATGGAAATTGTGGAGTGGAGCAGATGGTGCGGAGGTGTGGATGGGGGAAGAGTGGACCCCCATCACGGATACCCGGGAAGGGTAGTGTAATTGTTAGGTAGAGGGTATAGGTAAATTGTGGTTGGATATTGGCATCTGTGGTGCGGGTGAAAGAATGGTCTTTGGATGGGTGCATTAGTGTTGTGGAAATGGCTGGGCGTGTAGCCTGTTAGTGTGTGTCGTTGGTTGGGCACTCCACCACTGTGAGGATGTCGGCCAGGTGAGGCCGCAGTTGGGCTCTGGGAGCCGGTAGTTGTTGTGGATGGGGCCCGAGGATCCGGAGGACGGACCCGGGTAGCCCAGTGCCAGAGGGCACCAGTGGGGTGCCAGAGCCAGGAGGGGCCTTCCCCAGTTAGATAGGTTAGGGTGAGGAGCTAGGTAAGCTCGGGTGGCAACTACAGTGGTGGAGGTGTGCAGGTGGGTAGACCTGCTGGGAGAGTTACACGCCCCAGTCCTGAAATTGTGCCAGGGCACAGGGAGATGAATCGGGGGAGTGAGACCCCAAATTGAGAAGCATCACAGTTGGTCAATGGGGATTGGTTCTTAAAACCACATAGAGTAAGATGGCCAATGGATTGGCAGGGAAAGACCCAGGGTAGTGTAAAGTGTGTTAATGTCATTTAGAGGATAGTTAGGATTGAAGTCTCCTCGCACCATCTGCATCCACTCACCTGAGATGAGGTAACTCCACACCATGCCATGTTTTATTATTTTTCATTAATGCAAATGTTTTGGATTGTGAGATGCATCATGACGTGGGTGTGACATTGTGCTTTGTTGTTCCATCTCTTCCTCCTTATGAGGATTGATGACGAATTGGGTGATGGCAAATTTTGGATAGAGGGATTGTGGAGACGAATTTGGTATAAGGGAAATATGGGAAGACGTGACGATAGCGACGAATTTGTAAATGTGTAGATTTTGTACATATGGGGTAAGGGCAAGGGTAGTGTAGGTAACAGGGGGGGGGGTGACGTACGGTAGAGACGAGCTTTTCTCACTTCGCTGTCCGTACGCACTTCACCCTGCATTGCCTTTATTGACATGTACCCTTGTGACCTTACCCCTCGCTCATTTGTCTTCCCCCCTTTTGTCTCCCACTTGAGGACCTGTGCGCCATTGGGCGCCGAGGGGAGCGTGCGTGAGGTGGCCATTGTGCGCACGAGATTCTCAGAACCAGCATGCATTGCGTTGATGTACCACTTTATGGACCGCTGTTCTGCGGCCAAGTACCACTTGATGGACCCCAGGTTCTGGGGCAGGGCACCTCTGTTGGAGACCGGCCATAGTGGCCAGGGAATCTTGCTTGCGGACCTCGGTAAGGTGGCACCTATGCCAAACAGGTGGACCACCCTTAGTTGGCCCCTGAGGCCCTAAATAAAAATGAACACAAGTTGTGCTTTTTAATACAAATAGGCCGCCAGTAAGAACATGAAAGAAAGACATCTGGAAGAACAAATAATAATAACCAGCAGAGGGAGCCGAAGAGCAAGAGACCACCTGCAGGGTTCGGGGTTGTTGATTTATTTTTATTATTAAACATGCATTGAACACTGATGAACTGTGGTGACTGCACCGATTGGTGCTTGAGGGTGTGTTGGTGCGTTTTTGGGTGCTTTCATGGTGCGTCGATGCAGAGCAGACTGTCTCCCCCCAGAAAGAACAATTACAGGTCCTGGGTTAGTTTTGTAAATAAAAGCAGAGTCAGTGTAAATAATGCTCCCCACCGTCAGTGTGTAGTTTGAAGACCATTCCGCAATTCGGTTAACTGTGGGCGTAAGTCTGTTAGGCAGGGTGCAATGGAGCAGCGGGACACATTTATTTATGTTTTAAAACTGTCGCACTCAGGGTCAGGTTAAAAGTAGAGGGAACTACACCTACGTGTCACACTAAATAAAAGTTGTAGGCCCGGCCCGTGCCTAAGAGGAGGAGGGTGCAGTGTTGCGGATATGAGGACTGTATTTTTTTTTGATTGTGTGTATTATTATTATTGTTTATTCTGCGCCTCCTGCCTCCGGAGCTGTGTAAAGGTCAAAGGGCGTCCCATAATTAGTCCATAAAGCATCCACACAACAGCTAATCATAGAATACCCCTGTTCGATAGCTTATATCTTATTATGTGTTTTAGGGTAAGGCTGTGTCTCCCATTAATTGAAATACTCCATTGCACCAGTGAAAGAGATAGATTCCCTTCATTCCCACTCCCAAAACTTCCATTCCCCCTTTTCGTCAATTGCCAACTGCATTTTGGGCGGTTTTCTCTTCATCCGCCATTGACCACGAGGCAGGGTTGGGGAAGAAAGGTGGGTCCCCACCTCGTCATAGAGGGGAGGAGTGAGTCAGCCCCACTCAACCAACCACGAACAAGGGGTTGGACTTGGAGAGGGTGTGGAGAGAAACATCGAGGAGGTTCGCGAAGGTTGAGGGGTGGGGCCTATATAACCCACAGGCAGGGCATTCCCAAAGCAGAAGAGAGATGAGCCTTTACCGAGAGACGAGAGGGAGTCCAAGGAGTTGAGTCCAACCAAGAAGTCCAGAGTTGAACTGCAGCTCGAGCCACCGCAACTGCATTTGCTGCAGCTGGAGCCACCGAAACTGCAGCCACAGCAGCGGGAGGCCTGGACGGCAGTTTGGAGCAGGGCCGCGGAGGAGCGGCGGCTGCCCAACGAGTCAATCGTGCTGAAGGACCAGTGGACCTCCCTATCCCGCCAGCCATCCATCTCCCGCCAGTCCTATCATCATTCCCCGAGTGAGTCTGTCCTTGTTTGTTCTGTCCCTGGGTTAATTAAGACTGTAGGTAAGCTAGCGTTGCACTGTGTATCTAATCTCGTCTGTAAATAAACGTGACTGCTTTCTTCCTACTTATATGTGTAAATAATAAATCCAATTACTCTTCTGTACGTCTTCTTCCTCTTTGTCTTCGGTCGCTTTAGAGTTTTCCCGATTGAATAGCGGTGGCGCGATCCGGCCAAAGTTTGGGGCAAATCGGGTATTAGTCGGGGAATAACTGTTCGGTCGCGGTTACACCACCGCTCGGTCAAAATAACATCTTTAACCGCGTCCGTAACAATATATATATTTATATCTTAAGTAAGGAGTTGTGGTCAGGAATAAAATCACATTAATCCATCTTGAGTTCTCAAAAATTTAATTGAACAAAGAATGACTCAATGTTTTCAGCAACAACACTTTAGGAGGGGGTTAGTCATTTCTCAGTTATTATCATCACTCATGAGAAAGGTCAGTGGAAGCATGTCTTGTGTGGTTCTGCCCAAAATGTTGAGTCGTTCCTTATTTAATTAAAGGTTGGAGAACTCAAGATGGATTCATGTGACATCCATATCTACCACTTGTCCTTTCAATAACAATATGGTAACTAATTTCTCTGCAGGTCAAAGAGGTTATGGATTATCGAGGATGACAGCAATGAATATTCTTTATACAGACAGCTCTAATCTTATTTATTTCAGGTAACAAAGACAGTTGATATTGGTGCATTTAAAAGAAGAGCTGTAATTTCTGCTTTCTTTTCAAAGAAGAACTATGAAAAAATATTTTGTGGAAGGTGTGTGCATGGGGTGGGGGGAGGGGGAGTGTAAGTGTAACATTGTGGTAAATGTAACATGATCCGTGTGTAAAAGTGGTCCGTGTGTTTTGAATAGGTGAGATCGCCATTTATCAAGAACCTGTCAGGTAAGATGTTTTGTTACATGTGATGCTATGGAGGCAGCATGTGTAATTTATAGACATGATAATCAGATTATATTGTATGCGTAAACACTTCGTGTTCGTGGGTGGGGCCAGGTGAAGACTTCCCATCAAAAAGAGGCACACGGAGAAAGCATCACTCACTTCAAAAAAGTCATCACAATCTGTCTGGCCAGTGTGTGGCAGCTATAGATGCATAATGTGCTGTAGAGCGCAGAAGCTGGAAATTGATTTTTTTTATTGGTGCTGCACAATGGTACGGCCTGGAGAAGGACTCCACCTAAGAAGGATGAAGAAGAGCCGAGATAAATGACACAACAAAGTTCATGGTGTGCAGAAGTGGAATGAAGAAGAAGAGAGAGGATGAAGGGCAGACCGGGAGGACTCATGTGGAGAAGAAGCATGGTGGAAAGGACAGAGGATCATGAGGACTGGTTCAGGGTGCACATCCTGAGGTGCTCTTCATCGCTGCCACTCCTTGTGGCTGGCTTTCCTCGTCTTTGGGCTCACTATGTCTTTGGTCCACTTCGTCGCTGGCTTCCATAACGGGCTGCAACTTTGCCCTACATTGCATTTCAAACATCACCAAAGGAAAGTCCTCACCTGCAATTTTAATGTTTGTACAAGTGTGATCGGTAGCACCTAGTGTGGGTTCGGATTTTTAAAATGTGTGTGTGTGTGTGTGTGTGTGTGTGTGTGTGTGTGTGTGTGTGTGTGTGTGTATGTGTGTGTGTGTGTGTGTATATATATATACTACATGATCAAAAGTATGCGGACACCCCTTCTAATTCGTAGATTCGGCTATTTCAGCCACACCCATTGCTGACAGGTAAATATAATCAAGCACACAGCCATTAAATTTCCATAGACAAACATTGGCAGTAGAATGGGCCATACTGAAGAGCTCAGTGATTTTCAATGTGGCACCGCCATAGGATGCCACCTTTCCAACAAGTCAGTTTGTCAAATTTCTGCCCTGCTAGAGCTGCCCCGGTCAACTGTAAGTGCTGTTATTGTGAAGTGGAAACATCTAGGAGCAACAACAGCTCAGCCACGAAGTGTTAGGCCACACAAGCTCACAGAACGGGACCGCCGAGTGCTGAAGCGCGTATCGCATAAACATCGTCTGTCCTCGGTTGCAACACTCACTACCAAGTTCCAAACTGCCTCTAGAATAAACTTCAGCACAACAGCTGTTCGCCGGGAGCTTCATGAAATGGGTTTCCATGGCCGAGCAGCCGCACACGAGCCTAAGATCACCCTGCGCAATGCCAAGCGTTGGCTGGAGTAGTGTAAAGCTCGCTGCCGTTGGACTCTGGAGCAGTGGAAACGTGTTCTCTGGAGTGATGAATCATGCTTCACCATCTGGCAGTCCGACGGACGAATCTGGGTTTGGCAGATGCCAGGAGAACGCTACCTGCACGAATGCATAGTGCCAACTATAAAGTTTGTTGGAGGAGAAATAATGGTCTGGGGCTGTTTTTCATGGTTTGGGCTACACCCCTTTGTTCCTGTGAAGGGAAATCTTGACACTACAGCATACAATGACATTCTAGATGATTGTGCTTCCAACTTTGTGGCAACAGTTTGGGGAAGGCCCTTTCCTGTTTCAGCATGACAATGCCCCCGTGCACAAAGTGAAGTCCATACAGAAATGGTTTGTCGAGATCGGTGTGGAAGAACTTGACTGGCCTGCACAGATCCCTGACCTCAACCATATTGAATACCTTTGGGATGAATTGGAACACCGACAGCGAGCCAGGCCTAATCGCCCAACATCAGTGCCCGACCTCACTAATGCTCTTGTGGCTGAATGGAAGCAAATCCCCACAGCAATGTTCCAACATATAATAGAAAGCCTTCCCAGAAGAGTGGAGGCTGTTATAGCAGCAAGGGGGGACCAACTCCATATTAATGCCCATTAATTTGGAATGAGATGTGTGATGTTTGGGTGTCCACATACTTTTGGTCATGTAGTGTGTATATATATATATATATATATATATATATATATATATATATATATATATATATATATATATATATATATATATACTCGTACTTCGTACAAAGACAACACATGACGGTATACATATGCACGTCATATTGTTTTGCGATGTGATCAAAGATGGCCGACTGCTGGCCATTTTAGTTATTTTTTAAAACCCCGATGTTAAACACGCCCTCAACCATTTCTCGGACATGCATTTACCGATATTGTTCAAACTTAGCACACAGTTAAGTAATGATGGCTTACATATGCACGTCATTTTGTTTTGGTATGGCTGACTGTCAGCCAATATGTCAGCCAAAAAGATCCAATATGGCTGACTGTCAGCCATTTTATTACTTAAACGCGTCCCCAACCATTTATTGAACATGCATGGTCCGATTCTGTTCAGACTTGGCACAAACACAGTACATGATGGCATACACATGCACCTCAATTTATTTTGCGATATTATTAAAGATGGCCGTCTGGAAGACTGGCGGCCATTTTATTTGTTAAAAAAAAAAAACGATATTGAAAACGCCCTCAACCATTTCTCAGACATGCACTTATCGATCTTGTTCAAACATTGCACACAGATAATGAATGATGCGTTACATATGCAACTCATTTTTGTTTGAGATCAGATCCAATATGGCCAACTGGCATCCATTTTGTTACTTAAATGTGTCCCCAACCATTTCACGGAAAAACACGGACCGATTTTGTTCAAACTTGGCAGAAAGACAACATATGAGAGCATACATATGCAGAACATTTTGCTTTGTAATCCATCCAAAAATGTCCGACTGGCGGCCTTTAACTTCATACGAGTCGAATTACTAAAACCACAGGGGCTATGACATTTTATGTCTTTTTCTCCTTGCTCTGTCCTTCAACACTGCTTTGTTTGTGTGTTCCATCCTTCCTCTCTTTCTACTGTTATTTTCGTTATATTACATCCTATCCGTTTTGTGTTCGAGCTCCTCCACGAGCCTCCACACTGTGTACAAAAGAAACTAGAGGTTCCAGGGAACCTGAACTCAACTGGTTTATATCAATATGGTTAGAATATGCATAATAGAACCACAAACTATATAATTTATATGTGCTAAAGAGGTACAGTAACGTTGAAGGTATCTCATGTTTAAACAGGAAACTAGAAAAAATTGAGTTTTAAGTGAGGCATGAAAAGTAAAACTACAATTACTTTTCTCAGATGTCAGACTTGAATTTATTATATGCGTTGAGGTTTGTTACATACTGTCTACACACCAAGTTTCAGCCTTCCAGCTACATTAGGAAGTACCAGATTGACAAAAATTGATTTTTCAATATGGCCGCCCTGCGTGCAACGCCCAAATGCAATCCCAAACTAGTTTATGTCTTAAAGATGCTGCATAACAAGTTTCATCAAACTTGATCAATATTTGTGACTTTTAGAGCGTAGACGTCGAATTGTTTACAGACGACAGACAGACAGACAGACAGACAGACAGACGACGGACACTGGGTGTCGACAAAAATTCAGCTGGACATAGTGCAGTTGAGTTAATAAATGCCTTGAGGCTGAGCATTGTAAACAGATTTTTCCTAATTTACGTCCAGGTATTCCACAAGGCACTCAATGAAACAGCTTGCGTTACAATGTAAAATATAGTGTCGTTCTTAAGGGAGCAGCAAGTATTGTATATTTTTATTGACGCTCAACAAATTATTTGACATTCCAGTGAGTAGGGGGGCTCGCGATGCAATGTATCATCCTGGTGTGTTTAGCACAAGTCAAGCAACGTATCATTGTATCGTCAATCACAATTCCTGCCACAACCTTTCAAACTTATGTTCTGGTGAAAAATGAATCTGTCACTTCCTGTTAAAAACGACCAATGCTGTTCCTGTGTTGCAAGTGATATCTCACGTCGTAAGTTTCACAACATCCAAAACAAAAGCAAATGCATTTCCACATCTTTGGCACAAATCCAAAGATTATCCCTCGACTGACTCTTTTATTGAGCAGATGCATTGAGTTTAAAAACATTACCTGGCTGTCATTATTGCTCATGGAAAGAGTGGGAGCAAAGCATTTGGAAGCAACAATGTGTACTGGCCTTAAAAATTGCTATCACAATTGCAGGCTGGACACGGTTCGGGATGGATGGAATATTAATAGATAATTGGTTTTTGGAAATGCAGCCAATTAACTTGGTGAAAGGTTTTTGTTGTTTTTTTTTCCCAGAAATCTAAGTTTGTGGAGGAGCTAAATGACAGAGATCACAAGGTACACGTACTGACGCGTGATAAAAGGCATAAAGAGAGACAAAAGCATTGCGCATGTGTGGATGAATGGCAGAAATGAAAGGTGTGGGGGAGTCGGGGTGAAGGTTCATTGAGAGTAGAAACCAGGGCTTGGTGTGGGAGAATTAGCATGCAGTGACAATGGTCGATCATCACTCTTGAAGGATTGGAGGAAGGGGCATGAGACGACAGGTACAAGCAGTCAATTTCAAGTTGCAATAAATTTAAATTTCGACATGATGTGTAACTTATTTCACTGAGATTTGTTTTTTATTTTATTGCTTGTTGTCTCGTGCCCCTCTCTCCAGTCCTTCAAAAATGCTACCCATCCTCACATTACACGATTTCTCTCATACCCATCCCTGCTTTCTACTGTAGCTCAACCCCTCCCCTCCCACCCCCATTTCCGCCACACTTCCACTCATATGTAGTCCTTGTCTCCCTGTTACCCCTTTGATCCGTTATTAGTCTGTAAACCTGCTACCCTCTGTTGTTTTGCTCCTTCAACCTACCATCATCATCATCATCTTCATCTTCATCATCCCCAGTTGACCTCAGTGGAAGCCCACACTCTGACCGGATTTCCCCAGAAATTGAGTAAAATAAAAGGGTAAAAAGTTTTTCCAGGAGGAGTGAGCGAGGAGGGGGTAAGTGGTCATTCACAGCCGTTGGACTGGGCCGTAGTCCTAAGACTGGAGGTTGGTACATTGGTACAACAAGTACTGCCTGGGAGGTTGGCCCTCGTGTCCAACCACGTACAACAAGCACAGGAACTGCTCCTGAATGTAGAGCGTGAGTATAAGAAGGTGGGCCTCAGTCTGAATGTGAAGAAGACCGAGGTGATGGCATTCAACATCACAGACGAGGTCAGGATCTTGACACTCAATGGTTCCACTCTGGCAGTGAAGAAAGACTTCAAGTACTTCAAGTCTTCAAGAAAGACTTCAAGGTCCTACATCAGCTCGACCAAGAAAGACATCAAAGTGAGGAAGCACAAGCCTGGTGAGACCTTCACAACCTCAAGAAGATGTGGCAATCAGGCATGCCAGACGACCTCAAGAGAAAACTATTCGTTGCAACTGTCAAATCGATCCTCCTGTACGGATCTGAGGCGTGGACCCTCACTTCCAAACAGGAGGCAAGGCTCGACGGCTGCTACACGCGCATGCTACGGATGGCCCTGAATGGAGACATGGAGAGATCATGTCAGAAATAACATACTGTATAGACGAATACCACGTGTCTCTCAAAAGATCAGGACTCGGAGGCTACGAATGGCAGGACACTGTGTATGGCATAATGACCTAGCAGTTAGTAAGCTGGTGCTCTGGGAACCGAAGCATGGACAGGCCTCGAGAGGGGGGACGTCATTTGACATACGTCGACCAGCTGAGGCGGAACACAGGACTTGTGACCACTGCAGAATTTCAGGTCGTGTATGGAGGATCATGGAGTCTGGCACACCATCATTGCCCGAGGAGAACACGACATGATTGAAAGGAGTTACACACATCCATTAAATGACAGATTGGGTTTGGGTGACTAGCGCCTGTGTACAAGACCATGGCCTGCATCCGAGGAACCACCGCCCGCGTTGCCACTTTGAGTATCTGGATACGCAGGGCTTATATTATCATGTCACCTGTCTGGCTCGGGTGTTCCATTGGAGTATGGTAACATGGCAAATAGGCCCGAACAACTGCTCGGAGCACCCAAAACAGTTGGCCGGAGCGACCTCTTCACACGGTTCCTCGAGATTCGGACCAGGCAACTGGGGGAAGTCTGACGAAAATAACAATATGTTACCACATCTTTACCACTGACCATAGGTAGCTTGACTGACTTTTCACAACTACCTGTTCATTTTATACCCATTTCTTCTTTAGTGTTGGTATTAGTTTTATTAGTGGGGTGCAAGTACACCCTCGGTAAAACTCTGTAGTTTTCATTGTTATGCATGTTCAGAGGGAATGGTCCAAACTGAATTTGTGTTTGTTATACAGGTTTTCATGTACTGAGATACATAAATGAAGAAAATGGTACCGTTGCATAGAATAGAAGCTTGATTTTGAAATAAGGCGTTTTTTCCCCATGTTTTTTTGTTATAATGATGCTAATCATAATGATCCATGGTAAGCATAAAAATGCTAAACTAGCACAGAAAGTGCATGATTTACTCAAAAAGGCATCAGGAATAATAAATATATCAATTATGTTTTGAAATAATCCATGCGTTGTTTTATTACTGCTTCAAATCGAAGGGGTGCACTTGCGCACTTGTATTAGTGTGGAAAAACCACTTTTCGCACTTGTGTTGGTGCAGGAAACCACTTTTGCACTTGTATTAGTGTGGAAAAACCACTTTTCGCACTTGTGTTAGTGTTGAAAATCCACTTTTCGCACTTGTGTTGGTGCAGGAAACCACTTTTGCACTTGTATTAGTGTATTATTAGAACGCACCCAGAAGGTATTAAATGATTTATTTTCCCTTGGGAGAGGAGAAGGGTTAAGTGTATGCAACAGAAGAGTAATAAATAAAGCAGGCACGAATCTGATTCAGATTGAAAGCTGGTGCAGAAGCTGGCATATGCACAATGATGGGTATTGGTGGAGAATAGCAAAAAAAAGTTAGTCATTGCAGCCAAGCTGTTATGATTTAAAAAACCAATTGTTCGGATTATTGTAATAAATGATAAAGAATACGACTCTATATATTTTCAGCAAATTGCACTCCCCCATCCCCTTTATAGCTTTGTCAGTCCTGTGTAATGCTCAGTATCCTCAACATCTGCATCAGAGGCCTCTCTGGATTCCGGCAGAGCAGGTAATTTCAAAATTACCTGCTATACCGTAAGAACAAGGAGTTGAAAACAAGGAGCTGATATTCGAAGTCCCCTGCCTTTTGGGCGGTATGAGGGATAGATATGTGTAATTTGAAAGATAAATCATGATCGGTTTTTTAAAAATCACGCACACAAGGCAAGCTACCGAGATGGTTACCATAGCAACATAATTCAACCAATCACAAGCATGACCTAATGAGGTCGAGATAATGTCATGAGGAATGGATATCTGTAATATGAAAAGTAAATGTTCAACAGGTTTTGAAATATCACGCATACAAAAGTACATATGGACAGATGATCGATCATGGACGGATGATGGGTCGGTCGGACGGAGCTAAATTTAATATCATCGGTAAGGATGGAGGGGGGATGGGGGAAGGGGGGAGGGGAAGTGTTGTGTATATTACCCCCATTATACTCGAAATACACTATATGTCCAAAAGTATGTGGACACCCGAACATCGAACATCGAACATCACATTCCAAAATCATGGGCATTAATATGGAGTTGGTCCCCCCCTTTGCTGCTATAACAGCCTCCACACTTCTGTGAAGGCTTTCCACTAGATGTTGGAACATTGCTGTGGGGATTTGCTTCCATTCAGCAACAAGAGCATTGGTGAGGTCGGGCACTGATGTTGGGTGATTAGGCCTGGCTCGCTGTCGGTGTTCCAATTCATCCCAAAGGTGTTTGATGTAGTTGAGGTCAGGGCTCTGTGCAGGGCAGTCAAGTTCTTCCACACCGATCTCGACAAACCATTTCTGTATGGACCTAGCTTTGTGCACAGGGCCGTTGTCATGCAGAAACAGGAAAGGGCCTTACCCAAACTGTTGCCTCAACATTGGAAGCACACAATCATCTAGAATGTCATTGTATGCTGTAGCGTTAAGATTTCCCTTCACTGGAACTAAGGGGCCTAGCCCGAACCATGAAAAACAGCCCCAGACCATTATTCCTCCTCCACCAAACCTTACAGTTAGCACGATGCATTCGGGCAGGTAGCGTTCTCCTGGCATCCGCCAAACCCAGATTTGTCCGTCAGACTGCAAGATGGTGTAGCGTGATTCATCACCCCAGAGAACGCGTTTCCACTGCTCTAGAGTCCAATGGCGGCGAGCTTTACACCACTCCAGCCGACCCTTGGCATTGTGCATGGTGATATTAGGCTTGTGTGCGGCTGCTCGGCCATGGAAACCCATTTAATGAAGCTCCCGACAAACAGTTGTTGTGCTGATGTTGCTTCCAGAGGCATTTTGGAACTCGGTAGTGAGTGTTGCAACCGAGGACAGATGATTTTTACACGCTATGCGCTTCAGCACTCGGCGGTCCCGTTCTGTGAGCTTGTGTGGCCTACCACTTTGCGGCTGAGCTGTTCTTGCTCCTAGACGTTTCCGTTTCACAATAACAGCACTTACAATTGACCGGGGCAGCTCTAACAGGGCAGACATTTGACGAACTGACTTGTTCGAAAGGTGGCATCCTGTGATGGTGAAACGTTGAAAGTCACTGAGCTCTTCAGTGCAGCCCATTCTACTGCCAATGTTTGTCTATGGAGATTGCATGGCTGTGTGCTTGATTATATATACCTGTCAGCAATGGGTGTGGCTGAAACAGCCGAATCCACAAATTAGAAGGGGTGTCCGCATATTTTTGATCATGTAGTGTATGTTGCCTTGCTTTTTAGTGATCTGAGACCTGTATATAACAATGATTACTCCTGGCTCTGGGGGGTTGCTTGTGTACATCTCTCTTCTACGGCCAAACTTTTGATTTTCCTGTTCTATATGTTGAGACCCTTGGAAAAAATCTGGGTAACACTCCCAGATCAAGTACGTTTTTTCTGCACACCCCAATACGTGATTATGACTTGAGGCCAATTAGCCGAAATAGCAAAATTCAGTTTTCATGGAATAATTCAAGAGTAGGCAGCTTTAGATTCAAATGTAACATTTATTTATCATGTTTAGACATAACTAACACATTTTTAGCATGGTTCAATACTATAAACTGTCTTTTTTAGAAAAAAAAACCGTCATTTAGCTTTTTTTTCTCCAAAAATCACTTTCTGTTTGAAAGGCGCTCAAAATCCGATCACCTCTCATACACCCAATTATGTAGATAAAGCAACCAAAATTTGTCAGAAGCTTCCTTATGAAGCCCTTTAATAGGGATAAACATGGGTTTCTTTGTGGCTTATCAGTCTTTCACATTTTATATTTTCAGCATATGGTCCGACCTTGCCGATTTTTACAGCCGTACAAACGTAACTAATATCCATTTTTTGTTTTTCAGGCGTGGCCGCTGACGATGGAGTCTGTTACTCTCTCAGGACCGCCCGAAGACAGTTCGTTTGATGCGACAAACTGCTTCATCTGCCAGAAAAGCACGGGGGATAAAACTGAGCACAACTAATGGTTGCAAAAGGATACGAGAAGCAAGTTACATCCACAATGATCAAGTTTCCAAACGGCTTAAGCTGGTTAAAGGAGATGGGTTTGTTTATCATGTGACCAATGACTGTTACAAAAAATACACCATGACTTCAGTTCTCAATAGGAAAAGGAAGAGTCTCGCTGTATGCCAAGACCTGTCCCGTTCTGAGCAGGAAGAAGATAGAAGTACTCGTTCTAAGGCCGTCCGACATCCACCGAATACAGAGACGTCCACAACAGCCTTACGTCAAGTGAAGTGTATTATCTGTGACAGTAAATCACACAAACAACAGTACACGAAATATCGCATGAGTGAATCAGGCCGTGCTTCAGCCTTTCTGGCTGCGACAAACTTCTTTCAAGATGATGTGTTCACCCGAACGTGCGACCTTCAAGATGCGCATTCTGTGTTTGGAGCAGATCTGTACTACCACAGGGACTGCATGACTAAATACTTGTATAAGTATGACTCTTGTGATAAAGCTTCCATACCAAAAGTGTCTGAGAAACAGCTTGCTTGGAATCAGGTTGTTAAAGAGTTAGAGCAAGGCCTAAAAGAAGGGAGGGGTTATGAACTTAGTGCTATCAGAGACTCTTTGAACAATATTGATGACAAATGTAACTTTCGTAATAGAGATGTAAAAGTTTTCTTGTTGAACACTTTTGGTAATGAGATTGATTTTACATATCCCAGGTCGTTCAAAAAATCAATGATGGTATTCAGTGTTCCAAAGAAAGTGTTAGCTGAGCGCATTCGTTCCCTTGATCCTGTTCAGGTATGCGCTGGTGTGATTAGGAAGGCTCTAGATGAGTATGATTTTGGCCTTGACGATAGCTTTTGTGATGCGCATGATCTAAAGCATTCCTTGAGTGAGATGAATATCCCTGAACCTGTACTACGTTTTTTCAGTCATTTGTACAATTTCAATCCTGACACATATGCAAAAGCAGTCGAAGCTGTCATGACAGAAAGTGATGAACCAGTTGATGAGGATGAAGAAGATGATGATGACTACGATACCGGTAGCAAGCCATCAGGTAACAGCCTCTCCACACAGCGTTGCAGAAAGATACAATCTGTCTTCCAAGTCATGTACTATATCCATCACTGCGGTAGAAAGAGAACTCCAATGCATATTATGAATGCGGAATCAGTTCATGGTCTTGGGCGTGGTGGCAAAATTGTAACTACAGTTCTAAACCACGGAGGACTAGCAATCAGCTACCCGGAGCTGCGTAGGTACCAACATGACCTTGCCATGTTTACAGCACAGCACAACAACGATCGCGTTTCACTGCCGTCACACTTTGATCCTGGGCAATTCACCTCTGGTGCAATTGACAACTGGGACCATGAGGGGGCAAATGTATCTGAACATGACACTGTGACTGTTCTCTACCAAGACAAACCCCCGTCGTCGACCAGTAAACCAAAGATTTCTGACACGCAGGTCACACATGGTCCACAGTCATTCAGTTTAATATTAAAATGCCAGGTACTGTCCGACTTTCACAAGCCTGCACGCCGTGCTGACATCCCAGCAACTTACAAAGTGGCCGAACTGCCTTACACTTCCTCCGAAGCCGATGCAGCAAAACTGAAGGATATTTCTTGGTCCCTCGCACGCTTGAACGTCATGCATGATGAAGTGTCCATCTACCCCGAGTCACAAACAATGCCATCTTGGAGTGCTAGCAACTCTGTTTGGACGGAGGAGGCCATCCCATTAAAGAATCTTGCATTTGTGCCTGTTCTGCCGCATCCAGTTACAGAGTACGCGACAGTTTATACGGCTATGAAGAACTTTATGGACATTGGTTCTCAGCTGACTCAAAATGAGATACCAATGTATTGTGATGAAGGTGTTTATTGCATCATCCGTGATATACAACTGCTGAGACCAGAGGAATTCAGGACCCTGGTTCCATGCCTGGGAACGTTTCACTTAGTGAAAACTGTTTTGAAATGTATTGGCAAACTCCTGGATGGAAGTGGCGCGGACATCACATGGTTGCAGGCTGGTGTTTTTGGTCCAACTGTCATCGAGAATTCTGTTCTACATGGAGGTCACTACAGCCGCTGTCTTGAGGGTATGCAGCTCCTTGCTGAAGCCTTTGAACGCCTCCAGTACAAAGAATTCTTCTCCGAGAAAGGCATCGACCAATATACACATGAGCTTGCCATCCTGACGAACCTCCAGTCTAGTGTCAAGGAGAAATGCATCACAGATAGTCAGAAGTATATGGTTCAGTTTGCTGATGCATCAAAAACGTTGGTCGAAGATTTGAACAGATTCATCCAAACACGGTCTGATACCAATGAAAACTTCAAGTTCTGGACTCAGTTCTTGCAAATGATGGATATTGTCCGTGATCTGTTGAGAGCTGATCGTGAAGGGATTTGGGAACTGCATCTTGATGCTGTCCAGCGTGCATTGAACCTGTTTGCGGAATTCGATTCGACCAACTACTTGCGATGGTGTTCTCTCTACCTTGAAGACATGCGACGTCTACCTGAGACTGCACCATCAGTTCATGAACAATTTGCCAAAGGCAATTTTTCAATCAGAGAGATACCCGGCCGATTCACCGCTGTTGGAGGAGACCAGAAATTAGAGCAAAGCATTAACCTTTCATCTAAGTGCAGCGATGGAGTCATTGGACATGCAAAGCAAAAACAGTATGTCGCCCAGTGGGACCTAATATACCATGAAATGATGGCAGTGAAGAACCTACATCGGCAATACAGTGATGTGATTGACAGGACACATGAGACTTACAGCCACCACGAATCATCTCAAGCCACAACGAACCGCAAAGAAGGACATATTCAGGAGATGATGAGATTCATTGAAGAGAAGGGGTCCCCTCTGTCTCTAGACGCTTCCAAAACAATACAAAACTTTGTGACAAAAGAGGTTATGTCCGATGATATAAAAACTGACATGCTCAATGCCTTTTCAAAAGGAAAAGAGAAGTACCTGAAATTCAGAAAGGAAAGGTTTGTCACCAAGACTGAACGAATAAGCAGTACCATTCACCGCACAAACTTGAAGACGATGAAAACTCTTCGAAAGAAGCCACAGAAGACTACCAAGACGACAGTGAAGGAGATGAACATCGCTGAGAGAAACATAGAAATAGCTCGGGAGCGTGGCCTCACCACTGATGATCTCTTAAAGTACGATGTTGTTCCCTCCCCAGTGTTGTTTGATGATGCAGGAATGATGACTAAACCAGCAAAGAGCCAGCTACTGAAGGAGTTGGAGACGCACCTAAAACCGGAAGAATTTACATATAGGCATCGGAAAGACGCATCATTTGTAGTTGACATCATGGCCACAATCCGAAAGGTTAATGTTACGAAACTCTCCAAATTCAATGACCTTCTATCAAATTTCATGTCATTTTCGGCCATATATCATCGGTTTGGGCGGACTGACTATGTCTTTGACATGTATTCTGATGACCCATCAGTGAAGGACAGCGAGAGGAAAAGGCGAAGTGACACTCTACCCATCGAATATACTTCAATAGAGCCATCAACACCACTACCTAAGGATATGAACACATTCTGGCCTTCCAACAACAACAAACTTCTCCTTGAAAAACTGATCTACAGCCATGTTCGTTCAAATATTGCAAATACCGGTCAGTACCCAACTGTACTCGGACAGGTGACCAGAGAGAACGAGGATTGGAAATGTATGAAAATGCACAACGGAGATGAGAGCGCACTGGTACACCTTCAATCCACATTTGAAGAGGCGGATCTTCGCATACTCCTTCATGTTTTGGACGCGCTCAAAGAAGGACACAAAATATGTGTTGTCATCTCCAATGATACTGATGTAGTTGTTGCCTTGCTCCACCACATGCCTGTCTTTCTCCAACATGACCTAGAGGAGCTGTGGGTACGAGCTGGAGTTGGAGATAGCACTCGGTATGTGCCCCTTCATACCTTGTTCGAGCGCATCGGATGTCAACTCTGTGCTGTTCTTCCTGCCGTACACAGTCTTACAGGATGTGATATCACTAGCAAAGTTGGGACCAAGAAAGCCGCCTTGAATGCCGAGCCAGAAAAGTTATTGAAGCACTTTGGAGGGTTGCCGACCCTTTCTCAGCCTTTGATCAAGAATGCAGAATCCTACTTGGTCAAAGTACTGAAACCAAAAAGCGATGCGAAGAAATTTTCGAACTTGCGTGCGGAGATCTTCCATCATGTCAAAGGGAGTTCTCATCACAACCTGCCACCAACCAGCCAAGGTCTCCTGCCACATATGAAGCGTAGCTTTTTCAATGCCTACAATATCATGCATGCTTTGGAGCTTCATCAAGATTCTGAAAATGTGATCGCACTTAAGCCAGAGGATTGTGGTTATACGCATGACAAGGAACAGCTGATACCTGAGACAACGTGGAAAACTCTAGAATCACATTGGACAGTTGTCTGTTCATGCACTAAGTGTGCCAGGTCAACATGCCCCTGTAGGACCGCCATAGTCAAATGTGTAAATTTTTGTCATTGCAAAAAGGCTTCCCCTGATGCCTGCAAGAATCCTGTCGCTTGATAAAGAGTACATGTATTGAAGTTGCACTGGTGGTAAATGGTGGTAATTGACAGCACGCGCTTCCTTGTTATGACAGTTATATTGGGTTTGTGGACATGTTATGATTTTAATTCATGAATCCTTAAGCTATGTAAGTGTAATAGTTTTGCTTAAGCTGAATTTTGAGCGAAATTTAGTCAACATCATTGCCAAGAGGTGTTTGGCGGCCATTTTGAAATTATGCAAATTAGGTATATTCAAAAGGGGTTGATTATGGTTCCAATGAATAGCTTGCTATCAAAAACCCATACATAGACACCAAAATCAGCCGAATATCACACTTACTTCTAAAGTTAGACCAATTTAACCAATTTTGGTTTATACCGCTTTTTGGGGTAGGGGTAACCTTTGTTAACATTTGACCCCACTGTCACTATACAATATAATGAATCATAAATATGATGCATGGAATTATTAAAGGGCTTCATAAGGAAGCTTCTGACAAATTTTGGTTGCTTTATCTACATAATTGGGTGTATGAGAGGTGATCGGATTTTGAGCGCCTTTCAAACTGAAAGTGATTTTTGGAGAAAAAGAAGCTAAATGACGTGTTTTTTTCCTTAAAAAGACAGTTTATAGTATTGAACCATGCTAAAAATGTGTTAGTTATGTCTAAACATGATAAATAAATGTTACATTTGAATCTAAAGCTGCCTACTCTTGAATTATTCCATGAAAACTGAATTTTGCTATTTCGGCTAATTGGCCTCAAGTCATAATCACGTATTGGGGTGTGCAGAAAAAACGTACTTGATCTGGGAGTGTTACCCAGATTTTTTCCAAGGGTCTCAACATATAGAACAGGAAAATCAAAAGTTTTGCCGTAGAAGAGAGATGTACACAAGCAACCCCCCAGAGCCTATACTAGATACAATTATGTCACTTTGTACACTCATCCCTATTGTCGTGTCAGATAGGTCTAGTAATATTTACCATCTGAGCCGGATAGTCTAAGGCCTCCGCAGATGCTGAAACAATATTGTTGCGGATATGAGGATGGCATTTTTTTTATTGTGTGTATTGGATTGTGGTAAACTGCTGTGTACCATTGGATGGATATGGCCCCTCTTGCCTCCAGAGTTGTATAAAGGTAAAAAGGGCGTCTCGGTAATTAGTCCATAAGCATACACGTCAGCCAATCATAGAATGCCCCTGTTCGATAGCTTATATCTTATTATGTGTCTTAGGGTAAGGCTGTGTCTCCCATTAACTTAAATACTCCATTGTACCAAGTGAAATAAGAATAGGTCCCCTTTCATTTCATTTCGATGGCCAACTGCATTTTGGGCGGTTTTCTTCAACCACCATTGGCCACGAGGCAGGGTTGGGGAAGAAAGGCGGGTCCCCACCTCGTCAGAGAGGGGAGGAGTGAGCCAGCCCCACTCGACCAACCATGAACAAGGGGTTTGGCTTGAGAGGGCGGAGGAAGAGCGTTTGGGGGAGGTTCGCAAAGGTTGAGGGGCGGGGCCTATATAACCCGCCGGCGGGGCGTTCCCGAAGAAGTTGAGACAAGGAGGGAGGAGACAAGAGCTGGGTCGTCAGAGAGTTGCGCTTTTACTGAGTCCAAAGAAAGAGCTGGGTCGTCAGAGAGTTGCGCTTTTACTGAGTCCAAAGAAAGAGCTGGGTCGTCAGAGAGTTGCGCTTTTACTGAGTCCAAAGAAAGAGCTGGGTCATCAGAGAGTTGCGCTTTTACTGAGTCCAAAGAAAGAGCTGGGTCGTCAGAGAGTTGCGCTTTTACTAAGTCCAAAGAAAGAGCTGGGTCGCCAGAGCAGATGCGCTTTTACTGAGACAAGCAGCTCCGACCGTGACTCCGCGCACATGACAGGCTCGGTGGCATCAGCGACCGTCGAGGTCCAGCCCGACGTCCCGTGCGGGATCAAGCTCCAGCCAGCTCCGTGCCGCCCCCCCCCCCCCCTCCAGCCACACACCTCCTTCCAGCAATCCACTCTGCAATTCCCCGCGTGAGTCAGTGTCTTTGTTTGTTCTGTCCTGGGTAGGTAATTAAGCTTGTATAAGGAATTCACTGTGTCACCTGCGTCTCATGTCCCTGTAAATAATCGTGACTGCTCCTTTTTGCTTGTGTGGGTAAATAATAAATCCCGTTACTCTTCTGTACGTCTTCTTCCTCTTTGCATTCGGTCGCTTTAGAGTTTTCCCGATTGAGTAGCTGTGGCGCGATACGGCCAACGTTTGGGTTGAATCGGGTTTTAGTCGGGGAATAACTGTTCGGCCGCGGTTACACCACCGCTCGGTCAAAATAACATCTAATCCGCGGTCCGTAACAATATTTTTACCCTGTGCTCACGAAGCAAAAAGCAGGGTTAGGCATTTGTTTGCGTACGTGTGGCGTGTCTGCATTTTTAAAATTCATTTTCTCGGCAACCGTTGGTTTGATTGCCAGGAAATTTTACCATCAGAGCGCTTCCTCCTGTATAATATTTTAATGATAATTACGACGTCATAGTTCACGTGGTATAAGCACGATCTTGGAAAAACCGTAAAAAGGTTGCACCTCTATATCTCCAAAATCGCTCCATGGAAAAATTGAAACATGCCTCATTGTAGAGAACTCCGCATGGTGAACAGGTGTTGTCAACAATGACGTCATTGGTGCCGTTATTATGACGTCATAATTCGACAGGGACAACACTTGGTCTGATCAGTTTTAAATTTATTGAGCGTGATCTACGCAACAGTTATATGAGACAATATAAATTTATGATGTAATCGCTCACGTGATCTGGCAGCCATATTGTATCAAAGAAAAAAAACGTTCAAAAACAGAAGTTGGCTCGTTTGTTCTGCGATCAATTGTTATCTATTCGGATTCCCCAAGGATCATTCCAATAAAAGCCAAACCTGGCAGTGAAATGTGCGTGGAGAAAAAGGCAGGAAAACATTTCTTGTAGAAATGAAAAGGAGGGGGGGGGGGGGTATATTTACAAAGTATTCAGGCAAAAGGGAGACCAGGACATTCAATAAATAATGGCACATATCTGGACACAGATAGGATTGAAAGGAATACACAATATTAAGTACAACATAAATTAGAACGGCATTCAGTGGGGCGCATACCTCTGCCAGACTGAACACTTGACGTTTTGTATCCACTGAAAGGCCGGATCTGGATCTGGACCTGAAGGAAAATCAAATTGGCTTGTTCTTGTGACTTAACCAACTCATCCACCTAGATTTGGCAAAACTTGTCCACACGTTTTTGAAATATCATGTTGTATATCGTTTTGGCCTCATCTCTCAATGGTGAAGAATCACTTCTTTTTTTTTAACTCTCGTATCTGTATCCGCATCTGGATCTTCACCAAAATATAGCCATTTCATTTTTGTCACACACCCAAGCTCTCCACCAAATTTCATCTGAATCCGTCCACAACCTTTTGAGATATCGTGCTATGTATAGATTTTAGACCTATCACTCATTGGTGAAGATTCACTAAAAACTTCGAGTATCCAGATCCAGATCTTTATCAAAATCTAAACATTTCGTCCTTGTCATAGACCCAAGCTCTCCCCCAAATTTCGGCCGAATCCGTCAACAACCTTTTGACATATGATATCCTGCCGGCCAAACGGTCCATAATGGTGTCCTCTGGAAAGCGAGGAATGCTTTTCCGTGTGCTTTTGTCGCTGAAAGCCACGAAGTTTTACACAACAATCCTCCCTTATTCTCCTCTATAAATGATGGTCACTGCTCCCTCTCGTTGCACGTTTGACAAGCCAACTTACCTTTTGACAAATATCGAATACAAGGGCAATGCTTACATACTCAAACACACGGACCGAGCTAAGACCTAGAACAATATATCTAAGGAAACCCTCCCCCCTTTCCATGTAACACAATTTTTCTTGTTCGTTCACTTTTAGATTTTGACTGAGGAGCTAGAGGACACAAGATGTGTTAGCAAGGTAACGTGTATTTTGTTATTATTTGAAGTAGCTTGAAGGCAGGAAGCAGCTTTCATTAAAAAAAATATCTAGAGTATCTAATTAGACAGAGGCAGGGACATTGGCATCCTCTTTTCCTCCATTGCTATGGTCAATATGGCGGACCAAAATAACATAAAAGGATCATTAAAGTAGAGATGATATCACATAAGACAGCCGAGCTGCAGACCCACTATCAAGGAGAAAAGGTTCCAGGAGGCAATGGCCCTTGTCATATTGCAACACAACTGTAATTCTGGTTCTTATTCTGGATTGGACTGGATTGGATTGCACATTTGGATTGGATTGTACTATACTGGATTCTCACACTAGACTAGACACTGGACTAGATTAGACTAGACGAGATTAGACACTAGACTAGACTAGATCTGACACTAGACTACATTCTAGACACTAGACTAGATTCTAGACACTAGACTGGATTGGATTGCACTAGACTGGATTCTGACACTCGACTAGACACTAGACTAGATTAGACTAGACTAGACTAGACTAGACTCGACTAGACTCGTCTAGATTAGATTAGATTAGACACAAGACTTGACTAGATCTGACACTAGATACTAGAATAGATTCTAGACACTAAACTGGATTGGATTGCACTGGACTGGATTCTGACACTAGACTAGACACTAGACTAGATTAGACTAGACTAGACACTAGACTAGACTAGATCTGACACTAGACGAGACTAGATCTGACACTAGACTAGATTCTAGACACTAGACTAGATTCCAGACACGAGACTGGATTGGATTGCACTGGACTGGATTCTGACACTAGACTAGACACTAGACTAGATTAGACTAGACTAGACACTAGACGAGACTAGATCTGACACTAGACTAGACTAGATCTGACACTAGACTAGATTCTAGACACTAGACTAGATTCCAGACACTAGACTGGATTGGATTGCACTCGACTGGATTCTGACACTAGACCAGACACTAGATTAGACTAGACTAGACTAGACTAGACTAGACTAGACGAGATTAGACATTAGACAAGACTAGATTCTAGACACTAGACTAGATTCTAGACACTAGACTGGATTGGATTGCACTAGACTGGATTCTGACACTAGACTAGACACTAGATTAGATTAGACTAGACTAGACTAGATGAAACACTAGACTAGACTAGATTCTAGACACTAGACTGGATTGGATTGTACTAGACTGGATTCTGACACTAGACTAGATACTAGATTAGACTAGACTAGACTAGACTAGATTAGACACTAGACTAGACTAGATTCTAGACACTAGATTAGATTCTAGACACTAGACTGGATTGGATGGCACTAGACTGGATTCTGACACTAGACTACACTAGATTCTAGACACTAGACTGGATTGGATTGCACTAGACTGGATTCTGACACTCGACTAGACACTAGACTAGATTAGACTAGACTAGACTAGACCAGACTAGATGAAACACTAGTCTAGACTACATTCTAGACACTAGACTGGATTGGATTGCACTCGACTGGATTCTGACACTAGACTAGACTAGACTAGACTAGACTAGATTAGACATGAGACTAGACTAGATTCTAGACACTAGACTAGATTCTAGACACTAGACTGGATTGGATTGCACTAGACTAGATTCTAGACACTAGACTGGATTGGATTGCACTAGACTGGATTCTGACACTAGACTAGACACTAGACTAGATTAGACTAGACTAGACTAGACTAGATGAAACACTAGACTAGACTAGATTCTAGACATGAGACTGGATTGGATTGCACTAGACTGGATTCTGACACTAGACTAGACACTAGACTAGATTAGACTAGACTAGATTAGATTAGACACTAGACTAGACTAGATTCTAGACACCAGCTTAGATTCTAGACACTAGACTGGATTGGATGGCACGAGACTGGATTCTGACACTAGACTACACTAGATTCTAGACACTAGACTGGATTGGATTGCACTAGACTGGATTCTGACACTAGACTAGACTAGATTCTAGACACTAGACTGGATTGGATTGCACTAGACTGGATTCTGACACTAGACTGGATTTTAGACACTAGACTGGATTCTGACATGAGACTAGACTAGATTCTAGACACTAGACTAGATTGGATTGCACTAGACTGGATTCTGACACTAGACTGGATTCTAGACACTAGACTGGATTCTGACACTAGACTAGACTAGATTCTAGACACTAGACTGGATTCTGACACTAGACTGGATTCTAGACACTAGACTGGATTCTGACACTCGACTAGACTCGATTCTAGACACTAGACTGGATTGGATTGCACTAGACTGGATTATGACACTAGACTAGACACTAGACTAGACACTAGACTAGATTAGACTAGACTAGACTCGACTAGACGAGACTAGACTAGACTAGATTAGACACCAGACTAGACTAGATTCTAGACACTAGACTAATTCTAGACACAAGACTGGATTGGATTGCACTAGACTGGATTCTGGATTGCACATGATTGGACTTCCCTGGGAATCACACCCAGAAGCACACCACTTGGAGGCCATGGTTTTGGGTATAACGCAAACATACTTTGAAAGGAGACATTCTTCTGGGAGTAAGCTGTGCACACGTCCAGAAGATCAAGGCCCATCAAGTCTCAGCAGGTTCGGGTTACATCCACCAAGGCTGAACTACATCCTTAGAGGATGATGGCAGGAAGTGCGGGTATATTTCCTGCGACTTAGAAATCAATACAATAAGTGTCAAAAGTGTCACATGAGTGCTTCATTTAAATATCCTACGTATAATATTATGCTTTGCCATGATACTGCCTAAGATCCACGTAATCATATACTTAACATACACTTTGAGTGCACATAGACCAATGGTTAAACAACATTTCCATAGTGTATGTATGTGCTCCATCATGTGGAGCCGAAAATGAATCATACGAGCATGCTCCAGTGAATATAAGAACCAGATCGCCCCTGAGCGACAGGATACATAGCGGCAATTAATTGATCTCACTTTCATAGAGGAGATGGAATCCGAGGCTAGAGCGACTGTTGTCGGAGGAAAAGTGCAGGTACAACGTGTTGCCACTGGAAACCACGAAGCGAGGTACTTGTGTACCGTGGTACGAGCCAAGGAGAGATGCGGCAGCAGAGCGACCATCTCGTACTTCCAGGACATCGTAGTTCACTTCGGTATGAAACCTGCATCACAAACGTTGCACAACCAGATTACTGTGCATGAAGGCCATAAGTACTGTCCTCAAAACAGCTTTTCTTCAACAAGGCAAGAAAATTGCAACCAGAATGTACAAACCTATTATTTATATTATAAGTTACATACATTGATTGCACGACAACTGCATTGCACGACACGATTGCATTGATTGCACGACTTGTGTACAGCATCTCACACTCATGAACAGTGCAGCGCACGTCCGTTTACGGTAAGCTCTGGCGCATTAGGACTTCACAATGTCATCGAGCGATCTTTGTGTTTCAGGGCATGATAACCCCAATCTGTGCCCACTTCTCTCGGGGTGTGGTCAAAACAGGAATTTGGAATTTAGTCAGGGTACCAACACGTAATCACTTCCTTTTGTAGATGAGAAGTCGAGGATCTTTAATATTCACAAGCGAGTGCAAGCAAATGAGGAAATCACCTTTACACTTCCTCAGATGATGGAAAGGAATGCAGAAATAAAGTAGCACCATGGCCAGAAATATTGGCCTCCTTGCACTTTTTTCAAATAACTTCAACTTTTCTCTATAAATAAGTTGAAATTGACAAAAGTATTTCATCTCCACAATTCTTTATTTCACTGTTAATATTACAGAACCTTTGTTTATGATTCAGAACTTAATATATCTTTTAAAATCAGAAAATAAAAATAAATGGAATTGACAAAATTATTGACACCCAAGACTTAATATGTGGTAGCACAGACTTTGGACAAAATAATTGCAGTCATGCGCTTCCTATAGTCATGAATGAGCTTTCTACACATCTCTACTGGCAGTTTGGCCCACTCTTCTTTTGCAAACTGCTCCAGTTCTCCCACATTTGAAGGGTGCATTCTCCCAACTGCTGTTTTCAGATCTCCCCACAGGTGTTCAATGGGATTTAGATCTGGGCTCATTGCTGGCCACTTCAGAACAGTCCAGCGTTTTTTCTTGAACCCATTCCTGGGTGTTTTTTGAAGTGTCTTTGGGTCATTGTCCTGCTGCAAGACCCATGACCTTTGACGGAGACCCAGCTTTCTGACACTGGGTTGAACATTGCGCTCCAAAATGCCTTGGTAATCTCCTGATTTCATGATGCCATGCACACATTCAAGGCACCCAGTGCCATAGGCAGCACAGCAACTCCAAAACATCACTGAACCTCCTCCATGTTTGACTGTAGGGAAGGTGTTCTTTTCTTTGAAGGCTTCATTTTGTTTTCTGTAAACATAGAGATGATGTGCTTTAGCTAAAGCTCAAATTTGGTCTGATCTCTCCACAGGACATTCTCCCAGAATTATTTTGGCTTGTTCAGGTGTGTTTTGGAAAACTCCAGTCAGGCTTTCTTATGTCTCTTTCTCAGCAGTGGGGTCCTCCTGGGGCTCCTACCATAGAACCCCCTTTCATTGAGTTGGCGGCCGATGGTGCGAGTTGAAACTGTCGTACCTTGTGTCTGAAGGTCAGCTTGAATCTGTTTGGCAGTTGATCGAGGTGCTTTCTCCACCATACGAACAATCCTTCGCTGCAATCTGCGAATCAGGTTTTCTCTTGCTGCCACATCCAGGGAGGTTGGCTGCATTGCCATGGGCCTTATACTCCCTGAGAACATTGTGCCCAGTGGACACAGGAACATCAAGATCTCTGGAGATGGACTTGTAGCCTTGAGATTGTCCATGCTTGGCGACAATCTTGTGTCTGACCTCCTCAGACAATTCTCTGGTTTCTTTCTTTTCTCCCTGCTCATTGTGGTACACACAGTGACACAAAACAGCAGAATGACTCCTTTTCTCTATTCAAACTGGTTTAATGAGTGATTTTTATATTGCAGGCACTTGTAACTCACCACAGGTGAGTTCAATTCCAAAGTAAAGGAGAATCACCTGCTTGAAATCTAATTATTTCTAACAACTTCTAAAAGGTGCCAATGATAGTCTGGGAAATTTTAGTATTTCTGTGTGGAATAAGCTAAGATTTTGTAATTTTATTCAGCTTTTTTTGTTTTGTTCCACTGCAAACCAAAGAAATACAAATGTGCATAGCAAAATATTTTTTTATTTCAACAATTTTCTGGAAGAAATTGTACATTATTTGAAAAACGTGCATGGGTGCCAATATTTTTGGCCACGACTGTACCTGTGATGTTTTCAATTTATCATGATTTTAAAAGGAAGGATACTGTATATAATGATTTTATATGGTAGAATACACAAGGGCCCCCCTATCTTAAGTGCCCGTGGTCCCCGAAAGTCTTAATCAGACACTGCCCACATGTGCATGAAAAGAAAGTAGAAGCATTTGAAGGAGTCCCAGGTTCCATTTGTGTAATTAATTCACAATAGACTCTGGAATATTTATGAAGTTTGCTAAGAATGTCCTTCGACAGCATTTCTTATTGTTATCGAAATTCGCCCTCAACAAAATTCTCCGAAGTTTTTCAAATTTCGAAAATAAAATTGTAAATTCGTCTGAAATTCGGCACTAACTGTTAAGACTGCTAAGTTTTATATAAGGCCACATGAAAAAGTATTATCGTATCACCCTCGCGCGCATCACTTTTGGTAGAATTCCGATTTTTTTTTTTTCGATCGTCTTTTCGGTCTTTTTTTCCTCGAAAAATGAGTTCATTTTTTTCCTCGATCATTTCCTTTTTTCCCTTTTACTTTATGCGCATGCGCAGTTACCACAATGACTGTTCGATCCTTTGTGTGTGCAAAAAAAAAAAAAAAAAAAACCGCCCTCCCTCATCACTTCTCCAGCCTGGATAGGGTGATAAGATAATACTTTTTTATGGGGCCTAACTCGAAATTGCATGAATATTAATATTTGTAAACCTCCGCATGCACTGTCCGGACCCAAGAGCTCATGTGGACTCAGCCCGACATGCGGTGAAGTGGAGTGGTTCGGTGGGGTGGGCTGCGTTTGATCCTTGTTTCTGGGGACTCGACACGTGGTGCAGTGCAGTGCTTTGGTGGGGCGGGCTGTGTTTTGTCGTTGTGATTGTGGACTCAGCTGGGATTGTTCTTTGCGAAACTGGCGGACCGAGAGTGTGAGGCTTGGCAGAGATTCTGAACAATGAGGATTATTACACGAGGGATCGAGGAGAAGTGCCAGGGAGTCGAGGGTCAAACTAAGTGGCAAGAATTGATTGTGAAAAGCATTTGCTATGTTTACTTTGAAAATGTTGACTTTTTTTTTTTTTCCTTTGGTGAGGTAGATGTGAGGCAGGTTAGGGGGAAGTGAGTTGTTGTGAGAAGGGGTGAGTCGTTTGAGGGAGGAGTAAGTCAGGTGAGGGAGGAGTGAGTCGGGTGAGGGGGAAGTGAGTTCGGTGAGAAGGGGTGACCTGGCAAACACATACCCGGCAAAAGGGGTGACCTAAAGGGGTGATACAGGGGTGACCCGGCAAACCCGGCATAACGTAATCACAACGTTGCTGGAACATCGTAATTAGGTAACGAAAAAAACAACGTTCTATAAATGTTTTAAGGACATTTTATTTTTACCTTCAAACATGTTAACCTTTAAACAACGTTATGGAAACATTTTTATATCAACGTTATTTGAATGTTGTAGGAAAACGTTGCCCAAACGTTTTAGTTAGGTACTGGACTGACGTTATACCAATCAACGTGTTGTGATCTACAAACATTCCGCTCAACTTTGTGAGCATTCCAGGGGTGGGAGATGTTGGTGGAGGTGGAAAAAACGCATTTCATGCCATTTTGTTGAGTAACGTGAAAAACGTTGAAACAACATTGTGAAAACGTTTTACAACATTATTTCATTGTTGCAGGAAAACGTGCCCTAAACGTTTTAGTTAGGTACTGGACCCACTTTAGGGTTAGGTTTAGGGGTTTCTATTAAAAGTCTGATGAACATTGAGTTATATCAAAGTGTTAAATGGATTATTTTAATGACACTTTGTCCTCTTATGATCCTGCACCACCGAAAATGAATGAACTGGAACATAAATGAATATCGTTTTAACCGATTTTTAAACACGATTTACAGACTAAATAAGTTACTGAATCATTTAAAAATGGTTACAATGGTTTTCCTCGACAAAAAGTGACATGAAAAGTTCAAACTTTATTTCGCAAATTTGCTTTTGAAAATCTGGAGTGGGAATTCTGCCAGGGATTTTTACTTTTGGGTGAGAACTGAGAATCGCTTTGAGTTAAAACATCTTTAGTTCAACTCCCACGGTAATGAAAGTTAACCAGTTAGATGTTATTTATCTACTCTTTCAGAAAATATAACACTTGTTACAGTTCATGTTTGATGTTAGGTTGTTTGTTTAGTTTTCCTTTAAGGTGGTGCATATTATTGTACATAATATATACTGATTATTGTACAAAAATATTGGCACCCGTGCACTTTTTTCAAATAATGCACCATTTCTTCCAGAAAATTGTTGAAATTAAATAATGTTAGTTATCCACATATGTATTTCTTTGGTTTGCAATGGAAGAAAACAAAAAAGCTGAAAAATTACGAAATCTCAGCTTATTTCACACATACAGTCACGTGAAAAAGTAAGTACACCCCGTGTAAAGTTTTGACTTTTTCAACAAATTTCAACATACAGCTATTTGATCTTCATTTCAACAATATTGATCGATAAAGGTGATATAATACAACAAATATCATGAAACATTTACATTTTGTAGTCCATTGTATAATTTAAATAAACATAAATGCAAATTTCGCATGTGGAAAAAGTAAGTACCAAAAAAGTAAGTATATTATATCACCTTTATCTATCAATATTGTTGAAATGATGATCAAATAGCTGTATGTTGAAATATGTTGAAAAAGTCAAAACTTTACAAGGGGTGTACTTACTTTTTCACAACAACAACAACAACAACATGCATTTTTAAGGCCATTTTCCAGCTAGAGCGGGGGTTAGCCTTGCGGTCCCCATGACCATGTTCTCCATTTTGCCCTATTTTCTGCATCTCTCCTTGTTAACCCCCTTGCCCGCATTTCTTCTTCCACCATCTTTAGCCAAGTCTTTCTCGGTCTTCCCCGTCCTCTACTTCCTTCTACATTCATTTCCATCACTCTTCTCAACCAGTCACTTTCATCCTTCCTCAACACATGACCAAACCATCTCAAACTGTTTCTCTTCACAGCTTCAATCACAGGCTCTATTCCCATCATCTTTCGCAATTCATCATTTGTCTTCGTCTCTCTCAACGATACTCCGCACATCCACCGATTCCTTTTTCACGTGAACTGTAAATCCTAAAATGGCCCGGACAATATTCTTGGCAGATTGTAGAAGTTGTTAGATATAATTAGATTTCAAGCAGGTGATTCTCCTTTACTTTGGAATTGAACTCACCTGAGGTGAGTTGCAGGTGCCTGTAATATAAAAATCACCCATTCAACCAGTTTGAATAGAGAAAAGGAGTCATTCTTCTGTTTTATGTCACTGTGTGTACTACAATGAGCATGGCGAAAAGAAAGAAAACCAGAGAATTGCCTGAGGAAGTCAGACACAATATTGTAGCTAAGCATGGACAATCTCAAGGCTACAAGTCCATCACCAGAGACCTTGATGTTCCTGTATCCACCGTACACAATGTTAACAGGAAGTTTAAACCCCATGGCACTTCTAATGGTGGAGAAAGCACCTCGATCAACTGCCAAACAGATTCAAGCTGACCTTCAGAGACAAGGTACGACAGTTTCAACTCGCACCATCCGTCACCAACTCGATGAAAGGGGGTTCTATGGTAGGAGACCCAGGAAGATCCCACTGCTAAGAAAGCCCGACTGGAGTTTGCCAAAACAAGCCTGAACAAGCCAAAATCCTTCTGGAAATCAAAATTGGAACACTTCCGGAATTGTTTTATTTATCTGTGTTCAAATGTCTGGTGATTGTTTTGTATTTATTTATGCGAATGTGTACTTGTATATAACTGTCATTAATTTAAAAAGGCTTCGGCACTATCGAGCGATTTATTTGAAAAATCTCCAAAAAACGATCTTTTTTTTTTCTTTTTTTTGCCTAAAACACTCACTGATGAGCCTCTGAAAGTTTGATGAAGATCCGTTCAGCCAACTCTGAGAAAAATGGCGACACACAGACAGACAGACATCTCTCTTATATAGTAGATAAGATGGCACACCGACACTGAGTATGTTTCACCTGAACATTAATCAGCCTATTTTTTGCTCAAACAAATGAGAATCAACAAAAGGACAAAGCATTGGTCCTAGTGCATAAACCCACAAGGAGCCTATTTTGAAAGGTAAATTGGAAAGTTTTTTTTAATATTGCTTCTCTTTTTTCAATCATGCTCGAAAGTCCCAAAACTTTTCAATTAACCCTTGTAATTGCTTCCCCATGTAACCCGACTGAATATAAACACACGCATCTCACGGGATTTGAGAGTAAAATGTGTCTCCGTTTTTGCGGAATCCATTTTCACATCACTGGACCTCCCTGCTCTATTTTGTGCATTCTGCGCACCCGTTAACTGGACATACCGGGAAGCATGCATTTCAGAGTGCTCGCTTGTTATCGATTGCATTTTTCTTGGACTCTGGTTTCACCGTGCCTAACTTGAAACAATTTTGAGAGTTAATTTGCGTGTCAATATCGAAATGGAGTGCACAATTAAGCCCAAAATGAATGCCGCCGGTGTGCAAACCTGTGACACGGTGCTGTGTCCGACGAGAGCCACAGGCATCGTCCTTGTGGATAAAACCGAGCATTCGATAGGAATATGATCCATAGAGCGTACTCTGGTTTGTGCAAGAACAAAAATTAACCACCTTTAGAGGCCATTTTTCCCGCAGAGCAGGGGTTGGCCTTTTTCGGGCACTGTGGTCCCCTTTTTGAAGCAATGTTTTACGGCCGGATGCCCTCCCTGCCGCCAACCCTGTTAGTCGCCTTTTGCGACAGACAGGGAATTACCAGTGAACTGGTACTCAATTTGCCGACCTTTGAAGGATGACAGGCTGAGTCAACCCCCCTGGTGTTAATTCAGCGATCGACAGGGATTCGAACCCAGGATCCTAGGATCCCAAGCCAGCACCCTAACCGCTAAGCCAACACCAGGCTTTTTGCAGGAACAAAAATGGAGGACAAAATAAACGATCTCACAAATCACTAAACTTTGGATTTAATTTGGGACAACCTTCTTGCTGGTTCGTCTGGAACAAAATAAAAAGTATGCTTTTCATTATAATTCTCATCTTCCACACTCTGTTGCAGAGACTCGGTGCTGCCAGAATAGTTTCCTGGAAAGGGTTATAATGGGTTGTTATTGCCTTCCCAGGAGTAGTCATGAGACGTCATATCTCGTCTGCTCTTCGTGAAGGAAACCGTGGGATCTTGAGCATCCACCAACCAATGCAATGCAGACAGGAAGCCCAGTTTAAGGTCCACCCGGTGGACGGCTCACACATTGGTGATTCACCCTGCAGACAGTTCATAACTTGGCCTCGACGTGAACCCAGACTAGACAACTTAGAGGCGATTGTGCGTACCTCTAGGCCATCCTGCCAGCCCTAAAAGGATGGTATCACACCGTTTCATAATATATAGGTGCTGTGGATCATGGAAGGACCGAACAGTAAGGGAAAAAGGATCAATGGAATGAAAGTAACATGGAGGGAAAACAGGATGAGAATACATGGATACATCACAGCACGAAATTAGTCACAGGTGAAAGGGAGACGAGGTATCAACAGGTGGGGGAAAGATTCAGAGGTAGAAATGAGAAAGACCTCGAGAGGCAGTGCACAGCAAACTTGAAATCATGGAGGGAAGAGTACAAGAAAACAGATTGGGGAAGGTGGTTTCACATGCGAGAAAAGAGGAGGAAAAATAATACAGATGAATGTTAAACAGAGAGTGGAGAGAGGAACAAGGTAAGAGTTTCTGGGATGAAACGACGACATCACTTTTCTCTTAGTTACCAGGTCCTCAGGTGCAACTCGTGTCGAGTCTGTAGAAGTGAAAATGAGCGGTGTGTGCGAATCAGGCATTCGAAAAGGAGAGGGCATGAACGCAAGAGAAATATAATTGGAAACATAGGAAAGAGAATTATTATTAGAGGACTGAGGTTCGCATGATGCCATCGAAACACTTTGTGCACATTCGCACTTCCCTTCAATCCATCCGAAGCTTCTTCCTTCCCGACAGCTCATGCATGATTCATGCAAAAGAAATTGTAAGGGAAATGTAAATCAGTGATAGAATGGGAACAGTTGGTGATGATGAAGTGGGCAGACTGAGGTTGGGCCAAATAAAGATAGCGTCTATTAGTGAGAGAAGAAGTGTCCGTTCTTCCATGTGTGCATTTGTCATGCTTACGATCATATAAATGGTCCTGTTGGAAAGCTATTAATCGATTTACTTGGAGCAAACGTTTGTGTATGGTGAAACAAAGATGCCCGTTTTAAAAGCTCATCTTTCTGGCTTTGAGGAAGAAGAATCGGGATTACGAGCTTAATTACTCGTACTTACAATGGTAACATTGAAATTATTATATGATAGCAGGAATACTTTAGAATAAGGTGTGACAGACATGGGAGGAAGAAAAAATGAACCACCTTTAGAGGCCATTTTTCCCCTGCAGAGCAGGGGTTGGCCTTTTTGGGCACCGTGGTCCCTTTTTGAAGTGATGTCTTACTGCCGGATGCCCTTCCTGCCGCCAACCCCGTTAGTCGCCTCGTGTGGCACACAGGGAATTACCAGTGAACTGGTACTCAATTTGCCGACCTCAGAAGGATAACAGGCTGAGTCAACCTCCCTGGTGTTAATTGAGCAATCAACTGGGATTTGAACCCAGGATACTAGGATCCCAAGCCGTCACCCCAACCGCTAAGCCAACACCAGGCTCTATAACAGACATGGAAGGATTACACAAAATTATATATAGTAATACTAATCAAAGTAAAAATATATACATCAAAGTACATGAATAGAGACACAGACCAGAACAACAACCACAACCACAATGGCAGCAACAACAACTACATGTTATAAAATATCCTTTTTTCAAGTGTTTTACATCATTTTACCTCCTCAATGAGATTCACAGATAGACATGCAAGATGTTTGTGAAGTACAAGATGTTGTCGTTTGATTAAAACCATCAGTGAAGCGACGGCTAGGCATGCCTGCTGTAAACAAAATCTGAAATATACTTTCATTCTTAAGTCGTGACCTATATCTTCAGAATTCACTGTATATTTATTTACAGTACCTTCAGAAAGTATTCACACCCCCTTGACTTATTTCACTTTTTGTTGTGTTACAACCTGAATTTAAAATTGATCAAATAGAGATTTTTTTGTCACTCATCGACACATAATAAATACCCCATAATGCCAAAGTGCAAGTTCCTTTTTAGAAGTTTATACAAAATAATTAAAAATGAATATCTTGAGTTGATAAGTATTCAACCCCTTTACTAATGACACTCCAAATTGAGCTCAGGTGCATCCAATTTCCTTTGATCATCCTTGAAATGACTACCACTTGATTGGAGCACACCTGTGGCCGATTAAATTGATTGCAAATGATTTTGAAAGAAACACCTTTCTACATAAGGTCCCCCAATTGACAGTGCATGTCAGAGTACAAACTCTACCAAGAAGTCCAAGGAATTTTCCGTAGAACTCCGAGATAGAATTGTGAGGAGGAATAGATCTTGGGAAAGGTATAAAACTATTTCTAGTGTTGAAAGTTCTCAAGAGCAAAGTGACCTCCTCATTAGGAAATGGAAAGAATATGGAACCACTCAGACTCTTCCTGGAGATGGCCGTCCAACCAAACTGAGCAATCAGGCAAGAATGGACTTGGTCAGGGAGGTGACCAAGAACCCAATGACCACTCTGGCAGAACTACAGAGTTCCTTGGCTGAGGTGGGAGATCCTGAAGGAAGGACTACAGTCTCTGCAGCAATTCACAAATCTAGGCTTTATGGGAGAGTGGCCAGACTGAGCCACTCCTGAGAAAAATGCACATGACAGCATGCCTGGAGTTTGGAGAAAGGTACATAAAAGACTCTGAGAGCATGAGGCAAAATATTCTGTGGTCTGTTGAGATGAAAATTGAACTCTTTTGCCTGAATGCAAAGTGCTACGGCTGGCGGAAACCGAGCACAGCTCATTACCCATCTAATACCATCCCCACCGTGAAGCATGGTGGTGGCAGCATCATACTATAGCGATGTTCACTGTTTATAAACAAACCCACCATATCCGCACATGCGCAGCAGCCTGGTTGGCAAAAGCACAGTGTTTTCGTTTTGCACAATGGCGTCGCTCGACACACGTGTGATCGTTTCGGAGTATTTTAATAGTCTTGACATTGTTGCAAAATCTCGGTACAAATCGAAGTTGAGTTATAGGAATGGTGAGGATATTCTTCCGGATCCATTTGCATTGAAAGGATGGCAAAACAATCCATCTTGCTGGCCAGATTTGAACTACGGCGACGTGTACACGTACTTGATCGACACACCGGGTATCTACACAAGGGAGTCACTGAAGGCATTCAGGTCACTAGAGGCATACAATTTTTTTTTAAGTGGTCATGTGAAGCCACTGTGGTATCATGCGATCGGGAATGATGTACCATTCTGCTTTATCAAAGGCAAAGTCATACCATCACAGCGTCTCAACAACAAACCTAGAACTGCCACTTTAAAACTGCTGGCAGTGATGACCGGTTTACTCGCACCCACTTTTTATACAACCTCACTTTTGATACAACCCCACTTTTGATACAACCCCACTTTTGATACAACCCCACTTTTGATACAACCCCACTTTTGATACAACCCCACTTTCATTGGACATGCTTTGACACAACCCCCTTGGATAAAACCCCAACACACACACACACACACACACACACACACACACACACACACACATCCCCCCTACCCCCACCCACACACACACACACACACCCCCACACCCCTCCCCCCACACACACACCCCTCCAAACACACACACACCAACCCCCCCCCCACACACACACACACACATCTCCACCCCCCCCCCCCCACACACACACACATCACTCCCCCCCCACACACACACACACATCCCCCCCTACACATACACACACACCCCACCCCCAACACACACACACACACATATCCACACACACACACACAAATACACCCCCCCCCCCCCCCCCACACACACACACACACACACAGAGACATCCACACACACCCGCACATCCACACACACACACACACACACACATTCCCCCTCCCCCCCACACGCACACCCCTCCACACACACACACACACACACACACACACACACACACACACACACACACCCCTCCACACACACACACACACACACACATCCAACCCCCCCCCCCTCCTACACACACACACCCCAACACCCCCCCCCCCAACATACACACATATCCACCACCCCCACCCCCCACACACACCCACACACACATCCACACACACGCACATCCCCACATCCACACACATGCACATCCGTTTACCTGAAAGCCAACGAAGCTCTGTTAGAAAACTAAACAAATAAAACAAACCAAAATGACATGCAACTTCTTTTCTTCCTAAAATCAACACAAAGTTAATAACAAAAAAAACTGTAAATTTCACAAACCTGACAAGAAATGTGTACTACAAACACGAGTGTGCGCTGTTGGGTTCCATTGTTTTCTCCGAATGGCATTTATCCAAGCCGATCATTTAGGTTCTTTCTCTGGAATTCTATAGAAACTTATTCCCGAGTTCTTTTCAAATCTATTTGTGCAATTAACAACACAACAGCTCACAGGCATTGTCCTTGAAATGGTGTCACGTCAATGATCGTAAAACTTCACCACTTAGAGACGGCCAGCATGGTTGGTGTTTTGCCGACCAAAACAAAGAGCGCGGTCACGTGATCGGGTACGTGACGTCACGGTAAACATCGCTATGGAGACGCTTTTCAGCGGCAGGGACTGGAAGACTTGTAAGGATAGAGGGAATAATGATATGCAGCCAAATATAGACAAACCATTGAGGAGAATCTGTTTCAGAGTGCAAATGACCTCAGACTGCGGTGAAGGTTTATGTTCTAACAGCACAATGACCCCAATCATATAGCCAAAGCAACACTGGAATAGCTTCAGAACAAGAATATGAAGGTCCTTGAGTGGCCCAGCCAAAGCCCGGACTTGAATCCCATTGAGAATCTGTGCAAAGACTTGAACATTGCTGTTCACCGACACTCCCCATCCAACTTGAAAGAGCTTGAGCAAATCTGCAAGGAAGAATGGGAGAATCTCCCCAAATCCAGATTGCAAAGCTGATACAGACATACCCAAGAAGACTAAAAGCTGTATACACTGCCAAAGACGATTCTACAAAGTAATGACTCAGGGGGTTGAATAATTATGTAAATTAGATATTTCTCCATTTCATTTTTAATTATTTTGTAAAAATTTCTTTAAAACATTAATTTCCCTTTGACTGTGGCTTATGTGTAGATGAGTGACCAAAATCTCAATTTAATCCATTTTCAATTCAGGCAGTAACAAATGAAAATGTGAAAGAAGTCAAGGGGTGTGAATACTTTCTGAAGGCACTGTCATTTAGATAATTTGCTACTTCGCCATAACACTGAGTCATGTGACGCTTTGTTTTTAAAAAAAAAAAGATTTGAAACTTGGCCATAACACCGAGTCATGTGACGCTTTGTTTCACAAACAATAGGATTTGAAACGCCTATGACCGACATCCGCTTAAACGTGCCCGATCCCATTAGATCTCAGAAGCAAAGCAGAGTCGAGCCAGGTCATTACTTATATGAAAGACTTTGATGGAAAACAGGGTGTTCCTGGCTGACGAACAGTAGGATATCTCAGTTGGAAGCGAGCTCACATCTGAGGTGTCTAGTCCTGGATTTGTTTCTATGAGGCTTTTAAGCTGACTAAACACTGTGCTGATGAAGTGCTAGCAGGAGATAAGGGGGGTTGCTATCTTAGAGCATGTCTTCCTTCAGCTGGGGAATGCAACGCCCACCGTGTCATCTGAATTTAGTTCATGCACATTAAAGATAACTTGGGGATAAATGCCCTTCGAGAGATTCATTGGGATTTCTCGGTTCATTATTAAGGAGTGTGGATATTAAGTTAATGTAAGATACATCAGTCATAATTTAATTAATAGATCAAGTAAATCTTTCATGCATACGAGATGGATCAAATGGCGTCCTCTATGTCCAAGTTTCCATATATCCTTGAAAAATATGTGTTGGCTCAACGCTGGTCCATTCATTCTGTGCTCCAGAACAGGCAGTCTCACACAATGAGAGAATAAAAGCAACCCTTAAACATCCAATTAGTACATCTCCCAATAACATTTGTCCAAATAATCAGCTCTGGAAGAATAACAGGCACGGGGTGTTATAAATTATTTTTGACCAATATGGTATTGGGTAATGGGTAATGAACGAAGAGCAGCAAAAAAGGCTGGAAAGGGTGAAATGCGAATGGTTCGGTGGATGTGCGGAGTATCGTTGAGAGAGAGGAAGACAAATGATGAATTGCGAAAGATGATGTGAATCGAGCCTGTGATTGATGCTGTGAAGAGGAACAGGTTGAGATGGTTTGGTCATGTGTTGAGGAAGGATGAAAGTGACTGGTTGAGAAGAGTGATGGAAATGAATGTAGAAGGAAGTAGAGGACGGGGAAGACCGAGAAAGACTTGGCTAAAGATGGTGGAAGAATAAATGCGGGCAAGGGGGTTAACAAGGGGAGATGTAGAAAATAGGGCAAAATGGAGAAGATTGTCATGGGGCCCGAAAGGCTAACCCCCGCTCTAGCAGGGAAAATGGCCTTAAAATGCGTGTTGTATTCTATGTTCCCGGAAAGTGACATAGAATGAGTATCTTACTATAATTCACCAAATGTCCGTCTGTTCCCAGGTACCGCAAAAACGGCTGAACCGATCGCAACGAAATTTTGGGTGGGTAATCCTGGGACTTCCTGGAGTACAACAACATGCATTTTAAGGCCATTTTCCCTGCCAGAGTGGGGGTTAGCCTTGCAGTCCTCATGACAATCTTCCCCATTTTGCCATATTTTCTGCATCTCTCCTTGTTAACCCCCTTGCCCGCATTTCTTCTTCCGCCATCTTTAGCCAAGTCTTTCTCGGTCTTCCCCGTCCTCTACTTCCTTCTACATTCATTTCCATCACTCTTCTCAACCAGTCACTTTCATCCTTCCTCAACACATGACCAAACCATCTCAACCTGTTCCTCTTCATAGCATCAATCACAGGCTCGATTCCCATCATCTTTCGCAATTCATCATTTGTCTTCCTCTCTCTCAACGATACTCCGCACATCCACCGAACCATCCGCATTTCTACCCTTTCCAGCCTTCGTTGCTGCTCGACGTTCATTACCCATGTCTCGCTCCCATAAATCATAACACTTCTCACACATGCAGCATACACCTTTCCCTTTAGCTTCAACGACACTCCCCTCCTCATCAGCATGCCACTCAGTTCCCGAAACTTCTTCCATGCACATCTCACTCTAGCAACCGTTGCCGAGTCTGATCCACCTTCTCCATTCAGCATGACTCCGAGGTAGCAAAATGTTTTCACACCTTCCAGCTTCACGCCATCTCCAAGATCCAACTCAACATTTCCTCCATCTGCAGCTCCCTCTGTGCACACCTTACATTTGAATCTAGCTGCCACACTGGTTAATGACCCTCTCAGACCACTACATTTTTGATGAACCCACTCAGCGCACATTGTACAATGTACATTGAATGGAGTTCACTCCGACACCCTTCCTGTACACAGCACACGGCCACTTCCCAGTTCTTTCCATCTCACCACATGCTTTACCACTTGCCATAATCTTCGTCTTTCCTATATTCACCTTCAGACCTTTTGTCTTCATACATTCCTTCCACTTGTTCATCTTTTCCTTCAGTCCATCCATACTTTCCGCAATCAACACCAGATCATCTGCATACAACAACTCCCACGGTAAACCCTCCTTTACGTTCTGAGCCAGCACCTCCATCACAGCGACAAATAGTAGTGGACTTAGTACCGACCCCTGATGCACTCCCGCCTTCACCTCAAACTCACCACTGTTCCCGTCCTTCGTCCTTACAGCTGTGCGCGCTCTTTTGTACATTGCCATCACTACTCTGATCAACCATTCCTCCACTTCTAACTTCCTCAATGCCCATGTCAATACTTCGCGTGAACCCTATCGAATGCTTTCTCCAGATCAACAAACCCAAGAAACAACTTCTTCCTCTTCTCCATGTACTTCTCCTGCAACTGCCTCACAATAAAGAGCGCGTCTGTCGTTCCTCTTCCTGGCATAAATCCAAACTGCATTTCGTCGATCTTCACTTTCTTCCTTATCCTCCTCTCCAACACCCTTTCCAATACCTTCATTCCATGCTCCAATAACTTTTTCGCTCGGTTATGAGCCACACTCCAGAGGGTCACCTTTCCCCTTGTATAGAGGGACGAGGGTACTCAGTTCCCAATCCACCGGAATGCGGCCTTCTTTCACCACCAGATTACAGATCTGTGTCATTCTCTTCACAACCCAACTTCCTGCTGCCTTCAACATATCTCCCACAACTCCCGTCGACCCTCCCGCTTTTCTACTCTTCATTGCTTTTATCGCTTCCTCAACTTCCTTCTCATTTATCTTCTCTGCCGGTCCTAAAACTGGGTTACTCTCTATGTTGCCATCCCATTCATTCTCTGTATTCAACAGCATTTCCATACATATTTTCCATATTCCTTTTATTCCATCTGGGACCACAACGATTTGTCCCACTTCATCCTTCAGCAACTCACCCCCATCACATCACACCTCTCTTTCGCTATCTGCTTTGCAATCCTGAATACCGCTCTCTGACCCTCTTCCGAATCCAAGCATTCTCCGAACATTTTCCTTCATGCCTCCTGCGCCTTTGCTACCTCTTTCTTTGCAGCCTTCTTGGCTGCCTTATAACTTTCACGCTCTGCTTTTTCTGCTCCCGTACCCTTCGCCTTCTGCCACTCCTTGAACTTCTTCCTCTTCTCGTCAATCCTCTTTCCAACTTCATCATCCCACAACCATGTTTCCGAGTGCCTCGGTGGTCCTTTTGTCCATCCACATACCTCACCAACGACTCCCAACAGACTATCTTTCATTGACATCCAACCACGTTCAAGCTCAACCACATCATCCTCTACCCTACTCAGCCTCTCTTTTAATGCCTCCCTTACTGTCACCTCTTTCAACCTCCACACCTTCATTCTCGGTTGGTACTTCACCCGCCGAGGTCTCCTCGCACCTTTCACCCTTATGTCGCAGACATCCAAGTTGTGCTGTGAAACAGCCTCCTCCCCCGGGATCACCTTTGTGTCCCGTAGGTGCCCCCTATCTCGGCTACACACCATCAGGTCGTCAACGGTTGTCGTCGACCCACCTGACGTGTTTGTAACAAGCTTATTATCCCCTTTCTGGAACTGAGTATTACAAATCAACAATTCAGCTCCATCAGCAAACTCCAAAATCCTTTCACCTTCTCCATTTCTCACACCATATCCGTAACCTCCATGAACTCCCTCAAAACCGTCCATACTCCTTCCCACATGCCCATTTAGGTCTCCTCCTACCACAACAACTTGCTCATCTTTCACGTTTTCCATCAGCTTCTCTATCGCACACCAGAACTTGTCCTTCTCTTCATCGCTTCAACCAACCTGCGGAGCATATCCCGAGATGACGTTCACCAAGAGCTTTCCAATCATCATTTTCACCATCATCAACCTATCACTCACTCTAGTCACACTCACCACACTGTCTACAAACTCCTCAGAAAACAGGACACCAACACCATTCACGCCCTCCGGGCACCCTTGCCACACAAACTTGTATTTCTGTCCCTGCCTACCCTTCACCATTCTCACACCACTTCCCTTCCATCTCGTCTCTTGTACACAACATATGTCCACTCTTCTTCTGACCAATACTTCCACCACTTCTCCTGATCTCCCTGTCATTGTCCCTACATTCCATATCCCAAACCTCAGAAACCGATCTCCACTTCGGGCTGTACCCTGCCCATATGTAGTTGTAATTGTCATGGTTCTCTTTTTGAGGCAATGTTTTTCATGGCTGGATGCCCTTCCTGACACCAACCTTCTTAGTTGCCTCTTACGACACACAGGGATACGGTGTACCTATTCTAACCAGGGTACACACCGGGATAAAGCTTTGAATAAAACCAAACGGGTTTAATCCCGAACAAATAAACGGAGAATGAAATCAATAATAACTATATACAATAAAGTAAAAAATAATCCGATAAAAACTAAGGCGTTAAGTCACAAGCACAGACGGTGCGAGGGACACAAAATGGCGACTTATCTCTGCTCTTTCAGATGACACAAGCTTCCCAAGAGAAACCATCACCCAAAGCATTTTGAACAAAACCGCAATGCTGGTGTCCATGTTGCATTCAGTGCCGTAAGCTTGCTTTGATAGAGCTGATTTTTTTTTTGGTGACGCATTCTTGTGAGCTGACGGAACCAGGAGCCCTATGCCCCCGTCCGTCTAGGCCCTTCGGGTTGAAGGCACGGCCACATTTTCTTTTCCTTGGCACGTCGGTGTTGGTGAACGAGATCGTGAGGACGAGCACGGCCGGAGCGACTGAGCGGGTGCGGCCTGTTCACTTCGCGCACGGAGCCAGGAGTGAGCGGACCGTGCAGCGAGGCCTAGTTCCCATCCTGGAGTAGAATAGGCTATATTGTTTTTCCAATTTTTTCCCCAATTTTCCAATTTTTCCAATTTCCAATTTTCCAGTTTTTCCAAACACAATGGAATAATCTTTACCGATATGAACAGTGATGTGGCTTTTATTGAAATTCTACAAATACTGTTTGGAGTTTCATGATTTGCATGTGATATGATTTAACGGAAGTTTATATAAATCGTTGAAAATAAAAAAGCCTTCAATTTCTGATATTTTGCCTTTTCATTTGGGCATCCCAATTGAAGCCCAGCCCGTAGGGCAGGTACCGTTGCTAGTAAAATAAACTCGTGAAGTCAAGCAGATTGCAATTCGTGTCGATTGATCAACCTTGGTTCAATACTCCCGGAGACCTGAATGACTTGAATTTGAACGTTTAATTTCTTGGAATGGCTTACCAGAGACTATTTAAACAGAGGATGAAGCTCAAAGCAATACTTCCTATTATTTGGATTTCATGTGTAGTGAAGGCAGAACATTAATCCGTGCTGGAGTTTGATCCTTAAGAGAGGAATTTGCAAATTAAGGTGACTTTTCATGGAGAAGGACAAGCATTGCGCTCGAGCTTTCATCCACAAGAGCCGCCGGATGATGCACGTCATCATAAATAAATCCCCACCTCCAACTCCACAAATCGGGAGTATTGCGGTGAAGAGTTAAATGAAGTGAGGGTTAAATAAAATAATGAGGTGAGCATGATGAAGTTTTGGTTTAGCATTCAGCAGCGGTGTATCATCCAGTTATTCGAGAGGGCGGCAAAAAGTTTCCCCGCAGGAAAACTCGACACAGAAGTTTTTTTTTTTAGGTAGTTACCAGGAAATGTCACAAATGTTCCCGGCAGTGAGTCCGTTTGCTGACGCCATTATAACAAGTCGCAATTTGGGCTCGAACTTTTTTGATAGGGGAAGGAACTTTTGCCCATGCATTTAATGTTAAACAATGGTAGTTTGTATAAAAGTGACTGTAAAACTTATGAGCCATATTATGAAATAATCCCATGTAATTATGTAATCTCTCTCATAGAAGCGGTGGAGATCCAGCAGTGATCCACTTTGGTGGGAGGAGAGGCGTGCAACATGCACCCTAAGCATGTGATGCTAACAGACTCGAATAAAATCAATTGCGAAGCATCCCATTTGCCATGTACTTTTTTTGTATACAAGATCAAGGCTCGTGAAAGAGCTAACATTAATCACTAAAAGACAAACTGACACATAAAACATAAGATAAAGGGAGCGTGAGACAACATGGGGAGAGAGGAGGAAGGACACAAGTACAACATTTGAGAGCAGGGACATCGGGAGATCTGTGGGAGGGAGAGGGCTTGGGGGCGGGGGGAGACATGGGAAGGGAGGAGGGGGGGGGGAAATGTGGAATGAACAGACAATTATACGAGTGCAGAGGTGCCGTGCAGCAATTTTGGGGTTAGAGAGGGGGAGTTCAACATTGAAATACAAAGCTGACACAAAGGATTACACATCATCTCAAATGTCCAACACGATGGCTCGGAAGAAGCGCACGTACCCTTTAACTGCCGAGTCCGAGTTCACGACTTCACGCAACCATTTTCAAGAACGAATCGAGCAAGTTCAAGCTCAGTTGAATTTGAACGCGCATCGTCTGTTATCGCTGGTTTACAAGTGCAGGCCCAATGAACGAGTCTGGCCTCCAACACATTTTATGAACCGTAGATGCGGGAAGCTTCACGAAGGAATAGACAATTTGTGTGATATGGGTGCAAATGTAATTCACTTTGTTCAAAGACAGCGACTGAGATTTACTACACCTGCTGAGATTGTGTTCTCATCCTTCTCCTGCAATTTCCTGTCCTTGTGATGTGATGCACCTGCTTGTTGTCATCCCACTGTTTTACCTTAGCCCTATTGTGTCTGTTGATTCTTTGCCCCTGGTCAGTTGATTCTTTGCCCCTGGTCAGTTGATTCTTTGCCCCTGGTCAGTTGATTCTTTGCCCCTGGTCAGTTGATTCTTTGCCCCTGGTCAGTTGATTCTTTGCCCTTGGTCAGTTTATTCTTTGCCCTTGGTCAGTTTATTCTTTGCCCCTGGTCAGTTGATTCTTTGCCCCTGGTCAGTTGATTCTTTGCCCTTGGTCAGTTTATTCTTTGCCCCATGTCAGTTGATTCTTTGCCCCTGGTCAGTTGATTCTTTGCCCCTGGTCAGTTGATTCTTTGCCCTTGGTCAGTTGATTCTTTGCCCCTGGTCAGTTGATTCTTTGCCCCTGGTCAGTTGATTCTTTGCCCTTGGTCAGTTGATTCTTTGCCCCTGGTCAGTTGATTCTTTGCCCCTGGTCAGTTGATTCTTTGCCCTTGGTCAGTTGATTCTTTGCCCTTGGTCAGTTGATTCTTTGCCCCTGGTCAGTTGATTCTTTGACCCTGGTCAGTTGATTCTTTGCCCCTGATCAGTTGATTATTTGCCCCTGGTCAGTTGATTCTTTGCCCCTGGTCAGTTGATTCTTTGCCCCTGGTCAGTTGATTCTTTGCCCCTGGTCAGTTGATTCTTTGCCCCTGGTCAGTTGATTCTTTGCCCCTGGTCAGTTGATTCTTTGCCCCTGGTCAGTTGATTCTTTGCCCTTGGTCAGTTGATTCTTTGCCCCTGGTTAGTTGATTCTTTGCCCCTGGTTAGTTGATTCTTTGCCCCTGGTCAGTTGATTCTTTGCCCCTGATCAGTTGATTATTTGCCCCTGGTCAGTTGATTCTTTGCCCCTGGTCAGTTGATTCTTTGCCCCTGGTCAGTTGATTCTTTGCCCCTGGTCAGTTGATTCTTTGCCCCTGGTCAGTTGATTCTTTGCCCCTGGTCAGTTGATTCTTTGCCCCTGGTCAGTTGATTCTTTGCCCTTGGTCAGTTGATTCTTTGCCCCTGGTCAGTTTATTCTTTGCCCCTGGTCAGTTGATTCTTTGCCCTTGGTCAGTTAATTCTTTGCCCTTGATCAGTTGATTCTTTGCCCCTGGTCAGTTGATTCTTTGCCCTTGGTCAGTTGATTCTTTGCCCTTGGTCAGTTGATTCTTTGCCCCTGGTCAGTTGATTCTTTGCCCTTGGTCAGTTGATTCTTTGCCCCTGGTCAGTTGATTCTTTGCCCCTGGTCAGTTTATTCTTTTCCCCTGGTCAGTTGATTCTTTGCCCCTGGTCAGTTGATTCTTTGCTCCTGGTCAGTTGATTCTTTGCCCCTGATCAGTTGATTATTTGCCCCTGGTCAGTTTATTCTTTGCCCCTGGTCAGTTTATTCTTTGCTCCTGGTCAGTTGATTCTTTGCCCCTGGTCAGTTGATTCTTTGCCCCTGATCAGTTGATTCTTTGCCCCTGGTCAGTTGATTCTTTGCCCCTGGTCAGTTGATTCTTTGCCCCTGGTCAGTTGATTCTTTGCCTCTGGTCAGTTGATTGTTTGCCCCTGGTCATAGTGCTCTTCCATGAGCCTCGATAAGCTGCAATTCATTCATAAAGACAAAAGCACGAAGCTCAGACATGCAGCTATGTGTGTGAAAAAACAGAGGCAATGCAAAGACAGTCGTGACCACCGCACAAGGTCATGGATGCTTGTAAAATCCTAGGGCTGCAGGCGTTTCGGATAGCGGTGGATTGCTATTCCCCCTTGTGCTGGGCAGGGTGGGCGGAAAGCATCCCCGTCGGGATTGTACAACCCACAATGTGAAAAGGACCATTGCTGGCCTAGTGAGGCATGTCAGGGTACACTTACCTCTGAAAAACAAGGCGGATAACATGTCCAGGGCTCGCCTCGACCACCCAGCTGCAGTCAAGCGAGTCTTTGTATGGGCCCGGCCAACCAGGAGACAGGATGGTGCCGGCTTGGGCTGTGAGGTGTCCTCCGCAGGGAGCTGAACAACAAACAAGCAAACGAACCTTTATATTCAAGTGGATACCCACAGAACCACCCGAGGTGGCATACTTGCTTACAAATTATTCAAGCAGCCAGTCACATTGCCATTGAGGATGTGGAGGACATTTGTCCACCTGTCAAGCAGTTAATGAGATTTAATAAACACCATTTGATATATGTAGGAACATGGTCAATTTCTTCAAGGATGGGCCACACTTTGCCAGCATCTTATTTCCTTCCAAGCCAAGGCAAGTGAAGGTATTAAAGATGCATTTTTATCATGGTGCCTGTAACCCTTATCAACAAACTGTGTGCACTTTGCTTACTATTCTCCTCCATCTGCAACTACACAGCAATCATCTGTTGCTGACACAATGACGACAAATCATAGTTCATATCTGTTAAAAAGCAGGAGCACCACCATGGGAGTTTTTGCTCATAGATGGTTCTCATTTCCGTTTATCACCAGCACTGGCGCAACTGCACATTATGGTTATTACTTTCTCTGATAAAGTCATGATCCGAGGCTCCGGCAACAAATCACGTTCCCTACTGATCCGTTTGATATGTTAACATATCACGAGGCTGGTGGGCCGTGTGTTTGGTTGAAAAATAGAACTCATGGCTGGGTTTGGTGGTGGGGGAATATGGGGGTAAAAATGTTTTTTTTTTTAACTCAGTGTGATTCTGTCGCGGTTTGTCTTGGCCTGGAAAACTATTGGTTTATTAGAAGTGGCACATGTTTACGAAGTCGATGACACGCCATAAAAAATCCCCACGCTCCATACCTAAAGCAAAGTTGAAAGATGACAAAAAGTTCCACCAGGAATGACCCAATATAATATTTGGCGTGAATTTTTTTCGGTTTTGACCCCTGGGTTCCCAAATCCCCACCACTTGGGGCATGAAGCGAGCGTCAAATATAAAAAATCATGACATATTTCATGCACCCCCCCCCCCCAATGTTGATTGCATATACAAAGTTTCACCAAAAAATGTTTACAAACGTGCCTGAAATTACATATTTTGGTATTTGACCTTTTGACCCCGTCCCAGGGAAAGGGGCCAAAAATGATACTGCTCTCACACCTTCTTGCCATGTGGTCATCATAACTACTAAGATTGGTGGATTTCTGTGCAACTGTTTAGGAGACAGCGTGACGGACGGACAGACAGACAGATAGGATTACAATATCTCCCTCTTATTTTTTTATTTTTACCCTGCGAGCGAAAAGCAAAAAGCAGCGTTAAGCATTCGCTTGCGTACGTCGTGCATACGTGTGGCGTACGTGCATGCGTACGTCTGGATTTTTTAAATTAATTTTCTCGACCACCGATGGTCCGATTGGCAAAACATTTTACCATAGCAGCGCCTCCGTCTGTTCGGGTATTTGTTCATAATTATGACGTCATAGGTTACGTGGTACGGACGCCATCTTGGAAAAACGTTACACCTCTATATCTCCTAAACCGCTAAATGGAAAAAATTGAAACATGGGTCATTGTCAAGTACTACCCATGGGGAATAAGATATGTTGATGATGATGTCATCGGTGCATTCATTATGACGTCATAATTCGATAAGTACAAGGCTTGATCTGATCAGTATGAAAAAAACATTGCTCTGCACCTGTTATTCCGATGGACACGAAATTTTCAGAATATGAGCGGCTCCTCCCGTGTAATTTTTTTATGATAATTATGATGTCATGTGTCACGTGATAAAGGCGCCATCTTGGAAAACTCGAAAAAAGTTGCACCTCTATAGCTCCAAAACCACTCGATAGAAAAAATTGAAACATGGCTCATTGTCAAGTACTCCCCTTGGTGAAATAAGATATTTTCATGATGATGTTATCGGTACCTTAATTATGACGTCATAATTTGACAAGTACAACGCTTGATTTGATCAGTATGAATTATTTTTCTCTGTAATTATTGGTCCGATTGACACGAAATTTTCACCATAGGAGCACCTCCTCCTTTGTAATATTTTAATGATAATCATGACATCATAGGTCATGTGGTACAGGAGCCATCTTGGAAAAACCGAAAAACGTTGCACCTCTATATCTGCAAAACCGTTCTCTGTAAAAAAAAAATTGAAACGTGGCTCATTGTAAAGAACTGCATATGGAGGATAGGTGTTGTTAACGATGACGTCATTGGTTCCATAATTATGACGTCATAATTCGACAGGGACAACGCTTAGTCTGATCAGTTTGAATTTAATTGTGTGATCTATGCAACAATTATATTAGAAAATATAAATTTATGATGTCATCGGTCACATGGTCTGGCAGCCATATTGGATCAAATTTTAAAAAACACTCAAAAACAGTTGGCTCGCACCAAGTTGACAGAGCAGGGTAAGTATTCTATGAATACCAATCTAGTTTTCAAAAGGCATTGGGATAACAAGTGTGCTTTTGTCTGGAGAATAAAAAATCGGATATTTTTAATGCCAATTGTTTGGCAACAGGTGTACAGGTAATGCATTCACAGTGGACCGACCGACTGTTTCAATAGACTGCAACGGGTCGGTATCGCTCATTCTCAGCAAGATCATTCACTGATAAAACTACGTCTTTGGGAGAACAGGCTTGATATTAATTCTCAGCACCAATCTGATGCAGGAATACCTGTCAGGCAGTTAATGAGTGTAAATACACACTATTTGATGCATTTAGGGACAATATTTAAAGGTTGGCCCACAACTTGTTGGCATCTTATTCCATAAAAGCCAATGCAAGTGAATGTACTCACCCTGTCAATGCCACTGAGATTTAAAATAATTATATTAATTAAAGCAATGAACAGTGAATGATCGTTTGTTACAGACAATGAAATGCATGTCTCTACTAAGTGTTTTTACCTCTGATTGAGCTCGACACACATTACATTGCAGAAATGCCAAGCAATTTGTATCCTCCAATTGAATGGCTGAAGAGCGAGGGGGGCAGGTTCATTTAAAAACAACCAAATTAGGGGTATTGCGGCAGTTTATTTCATTAAATATACGAGGGGAGTTCAAAAAGTCCGACAAACATTCTCTCAATGGTCCAAGAAACTGCAACATGTATTTTTTTTTATCTTTCTGGAATATTGATCCAGTTACCAGGCGTCATCCTAATGTTTAACATGTATGGCGATGCATTATTGTGTGTCCATGTTCCATGAAAAGGACATTGAGTTGCTGGACTGTCTGAGAATATTGGTTGTTGCTGGACCTTCACGATCCCATGGTGTCTTAGCATCCTGAATAAATCACTAATTCCTACCCAAATCATCTCCAGTCAAATGGCAGACCTGGTCAGCTGGTTCCAGAAAGACTTGGGCCCCATAGATTGAGGCATATGGAAAGGCCAAACAACAAACAGAGGAGTCACACAATGACCTTTTGGAGAAGGAGGTGCACACATGAGCTCATTAAAAGTGAACAGATACACAAAGGATAGAAGTACGTAACACAACCCCCTCCTGGGTTGAAAGAAAAAGTCCATATTTCAGGTGATCTAAAAGGCATGAGTAAGGAAGGTGTACATGTTTTAATTCCTCATTATCAACTTGTTTCGAGACCACTGCAGGAAGAAAGCCTCCCTAAATTCACATTGGGGGTACTTGCAGAGGCCTGCTAGCATTCTTGCCAAGTGAGTGTTGGCAAGAACGTTAGGGGAGGCATTTGTCATTTGTTCAGGGTACTGGCGATGACCCGCCGACTCTTTTTGAAATACACTGTGGGATATTTAACATCCACTACAAACAGTGTTGGCAGACAGGTTATCCGGCACAACATCCTACCAATTAAGGGCACACACATTGGTGTCTCACAATGCATGCTGAAAACGACGACAACAGTTTATACCTGGGGCAAAACTCAAACCCTGGCGAGACAGTTCAGAGGCAAGTACACATATTCCGTCAGCCATGTTTTATAGTACTGACCGTGCCACGCATCACTTCATTGACGGATTTAATCAAAAGACCAGCAAACATATTGCATGTCTATGTGTGAGTGTCGTTGAGGATGTAAAATGAAGTACAACACACAAAAAAGGATCTTTTATAACACACAGTTGTAGTCATGGCTGTAGTTGTCGCTATCCTGCGCTCGCGAAGCGAAAATCAGGGTTAAGCATTCGTGTGCGTACGTGTGTCGTACGTGTCTGCATTTTAAAAATTCATTTTCTCGGCAACCGTTGGTCCGATTGACATGACATTTTCACCATAGGAGGGCCTCCTCCTGTAGAATATTTGAATGATTATAATGACGTCATAGGTCATGTGGTACAGGAGCCATCTTGGAAAAACCGAAAAACGTTGCACCTCTATATCTCTGAAACCACTCCATGGAAAAAATTTAGACCTGGCTCATTGTCAACTACTCCCCATGGGGAATAAGATACGTTAATGATGATGTCATCGGTGCCTTCGTTTTGACCATAATTCGACAAATACAATACTTATCCATCCGATCATTATTTAAAAAAATTTCAGCAACTGTTGGTCTGATGGAAACGAAATTTTCACCATCAGAGCGCCTCCTCCTTTAGAATATTTTAATGATAATCATGACGTCATCGGTCATGTGGTACAGGCGCCATCTTGGAAAAAACGAAAAATGTTGCACCTCTATATCTCCAAAACCGCTCTATGGAAAAAATTTAAACATGGCTCATTGTAAAAAAAACTCCATATGGGGAATAGGTGTTGTTAACGATGACGTCATTTGTGCCATAATTATGACGTCATAATTCAACAGGGACAACTCTTAGTCTGATCAGTTTGAAATGTATTGAGTGTGATCTATGCAACAATTATATTAGAGAATATAAATTTATGATGTCATCACTCATGTGGTCTGGCAGCCATATTGGATCAAGGAAAAAACCCTTCAAAAACAGAAGAGTTGGCTCGCAACAAGTTGACTATGCAGGGTCAGTATTCTATGAATACCATCCAGTTGCTTATATGCTCATTCCATGTACTTTTATATATTTTTATATTGCTTCGAGAAGTATTGCTATATTTCCTTTTGTGAGTTCCATCCGTGTACTTGTGAAGGGTTCCTGCTGTCATAGAAACATCAATGTTACCATTGGAACTGCTACATTAAAGCTCCAGGTGCCACTTCTTCTTCCTCAATTCCGGAAACACGGGCTTTTAAAAGAGGCAAGATTGTGATTAAAGGAACAAATTTTGTTTCCAAGTATATTGACAAAATTACATCTCCAATGGTACCATTTTATTATGCTATGACAGCAGACACTTTGTCATAAAACGTTACTTACAGTCAGAGAAACGCAACTCCTTTTATACAGTGCCTTTGGGATGTACCCTAGTCCATTTGCAGCAAGCAAAAAAAAATTCCCCCTATTTTTTGGCTATTTTTATTCTATTTTTAGTATTTCAGTGCTATTTCAAATCTATTTTTCTCCAAAACAGCAAAAAATAGCTTATCGTTTCCTATTTTTTTTTTTTTTTTTTACTATTTTGTCAACTTTGATGGTCGCAGTGCTATCTTTTCACTATTTTTTCTCACAATTGGTTTCTTATTTTTTACTATTTTCCTGGACTTAGTTTTTCCACCGATTTCATTGCTATTTTGAGCTCACCTGGAATTAAGTTCAGGGGAGCTTATGCAATGGCGCGTTGTCCGTCCGTCAGTCGGTCCGTCCGTTTGTCCGTAAACACTTGAAACTTCTTCTCCGAAACCGCTGATGGGATTGCGACCAAATTTGGCAGAAATGATATTTGTTTTGTTGTGACTAAATTGTGTTCAAGGCATAAAAAAAATCGGGGTCTAAGGGGGTTTAACGGGGTCAAAGTGGGACCAGGTTTGACCCCCAAAAATAGATATTTACTTTCTTCTCTGAAACTACACACAATTTTGATGAAACTGGACCACAACCTTCACCACCCATGCTGTACCAAAGTTTGTTCACGGCATTAAAAAAAAATCTGCCCCCCTGGGGTCTACGGGCAGGGGGGGGGGGGCTTGCCCCAAGAAAACGTCATGAAGACAAACTTGAACTTCAGCATGCCACTCTAGTTTGTACAAATTCATTTTTAGAGTCAATAAGCACGTTCTAAGCCTTTAATAAATAGCACAAAATCACAATTATCGGAGCTAATTTGATGTCGTGAAGCCAGGTGCACACATGATAGGACTGGAATTGAAATGGTACAAGTTAGCCTGAGCATTCTATAACCAAATTTATCCCTACAATGTACAAAAGTAGCATAACAGAGGTATTCGTGACAAACTGTGACTAAACGAAATATTTTAGCCCGTCCACATGTTTAATATAGCGCATCCCCTAAAGCAAAAGCACGTGACTTGGACATACGCCAGATGAACAGAACAACAACTTGATTCTTACCAATCTGACAAGACAGTTCGGTTTCGCATAGCTTTTGTAGAGTTCCCTCCGCATATGGTCCGAGTTTCTCATTTGCATCAGTCAGGCTTTAAAACACATGCCAATCTGATAAGCTCCATTAAATGCACAACAGCTGCCACCGTTTGCTTATTTCTTTTTGTTGTGACTGTCAGAGATAGGGCCTTGCAGCTGTTAAAGGCATGGTGAAGTTTGCTTTGGGATGGGTTTTGGCATGGACGCGTGACACCACAGCAGCAAATATCCCATTTTGAACCGTTTAATTTGCCTAGAGGTCTGGTGTGGCTGCCCCACTGCCAATCTGATTTGCCGCATTAAATAGCGAATATATTGTGTTCATCAAAGCATTGCAAAAGCCACTTAAACTTATGGTTGTGGGTTCTGGACATAAAAACCACTTCTAGTTGTAACACACAACTGTGAAGCTATTTTCTTGAAAGAATACATCGGATAGAAATGGTATTAAACACTTTGCCCTCACATAATTTGGAATGCATTACATTTCATTCGAATTTGTTTTTTCTTTTTTTTCTTTTCTTTTTTTCAATGTTGTTTTTTCAATTTTCAATTTTTCAGTTTAATGTTTTTGCATTAAATTGCTTTTCTCTGCAAATCGCTCTGGCCAAGGATTGATGCAACCTACAATGACGGACGGAACCAGATTTTGTATACAAAAAAACTCTCTCCCCATCTTGTCTCCCGCTCCCTTTATTGTATGTTTTGTGTGTTCGTTTTTTTTTGTGATTAATGTTAGCTCTTACACGAGCCTCGATCATGTATACAAAAAAACTCTCTCCGCATCTTGTCTCCCGCTCCCTTTATTGTATGTTTTGTGTGTTCGTTTTTTTTGTTTTTTTTTGTGATTAATGTTAGCTCTTACACGAGCCTCGATCATGTATACAAAAAAAAAAAAGAAAAAAAAAAAGATGTTTCTTTTAAATAATTAAGCTATTTGTTCGATTTAAAACAACACAAATGGATTGAAGCTGCACCAAAAAAAAAAAAAACATACAAGAAATAGCACATTGTCTCCAACTCTCAGCATTCCTCTTTGTGCAATTAATAATCCCAATTAGGGTGTTTTATCAACTACAGCATGAGAGCAGACTATCGCCATTAAACTAAAAGTGCATGACAAGTCGTAATACAGCTCTGGAACAAAAGGAGTTTGCTGCCACAGTTTTGAATTGCACCAGCTTGGCAGGATATTTCAAAACAAAGCATCAATTCCTTTTAAAGTGCCACTTGTTGCACGTCGTATGCCAAGTGCAATACGTTGAATTTCACCAAAAATTTAAATTTGTTTACTCTTTTACATTCCTGTGATAATCATTATTTCGGGCGCTAAAATCATCGCACATGCAGCAAAATATACACAGACAGAGCAAGAGATGCGAATGTGTCTGAAACTAGATGCAATGTGAGTGATATGGCAATTTTACATTAAATGTGGGTTGTTCTAAAAGTTATTTTGTTCTAAAAGTTATATTGTTCTAAAAGTTATATTGTTCTAAAAGTTATATTGTTCTAAAAGTTATATTGTTCTAAAAGTTATTTTGTTCTAAAAGTTATATTGTTCTAAAAGTTATATTGTTCTAAAAGTTATATTGTTCTAAAAGTTATATTGTTCTAAAAGTTATATTGTTCTAAAAGTTATATTGTTCTAAAAGTTATATTGTTCTAAAAGTTATTTTGTTCTAAAAGTTATATTGTTCTAAAAGTTATATTGTTCTAAAAGTTATATTGTTCTAAAAGTTATATTGTTCTAAAAGTTATATTGTTCTAAAAGTTATATTGTTCTAAAAGTTATATTGTTCTAAAAGTTATATTGTTCTAAAAGTTATATTGTTCTAAAAGTTATATTGTTCTAAAAGTTATTTTGTTCTAAAAGTTATATTGTTCTAAAAGTTATATTGTTCTAAAAGTTATATTGTTCTAAAAGTTATATTGTTCTAAAAGTTATATTGTTCTAAAAGTTATATTGTTCTAAAAGTTATTTTGTTCTAAAAGTTATATTGTTCTAAAAGTTATATTGTTCTAAAAGTTATATTGTTCTAAAAGTTATATTGTTCTAAAAGTTATATTGTTCTAAAAGTTATATTGTTCTAAAAGTTATATTGTTCTAAAAGTTATATTGTTCTAAAAGTTATATTGTTCTAAAAGTTATTTTGTTCTAAAAGTTATATTGTTCTAAAAGTTATTTTGTTCTAAAAGTTATATTGTTCTAAAAGTTATATTGTTCTAAAAGTTATATTGTTCTAAAAGTTATATTGTTCTAAAAGTTATATTGTTCTAAAAGTTATATTGTTCTAAAAGTTATATTGTTCTAAAAGTTATATTGTTCTAAAAGTTATATTGTTCTAAAAGTTATATTGTTCTAAAAGTTATTTTGGTCTAAAAGTTATATTGTTCTAAAAGTTATTTTGTTCTAAAAGTTTTTTCTTCTATAAGTTGATATTCACAATATTTCCAAGATATGCTGATAAAACATATAATGAGGAGTAAATAAATATCTATCTTATTATAATAATGCAAACGTATATGGTTATGTATGTCCCTTTTTGAAAAACTGCCATCAGGGAGACGCTTTCGTGTAAGGATGAAGAAGAACATTTTCAAAAAGTCATTTGCACCATGTGCCATTAAAATGCTAAATTCAAATTCCTAGCCATTTTGCTGTTTAGTCCATCTTCCATATTTTATATTTATTATATATTTTATATCTTTTTATTTCGTTTTCTAATTTCCTTTGTGTTTTATGTTATATTTGTTTTAATGATGGTCAACATACGGTGTCACCAAATAATAATTTCCCTGAATATGGGACAATAAAGATTTATTATTATTGTTTGTCTGTTTGTATGTATGTTTATACGCCACCAAAACGTCTTCTTCTTCTTCTTCAAATCAACAAATAAAATTAACACCCTCTTAATTACGTTTATAATGGTGAGATCCTCAAACCTTTGACGACCCTTTAAGTCACCCAAGACCCTCAACACCACCAAGACCCCTGAGACCCAAAATACCCTTAAAGACCCAAAACACCCCGAAGCCCCAAAGACCCCGAAGACCCAAAAGACCCCGAAGACCCAAAAGACCCCGAAGACCCAAAACAACCCGAAGACCCAAAACACCCTGAAGACCCAAAACACCCCGAAGACCCAAACCACCACGAACACCCAAAACACCACAAAGCCCCAAAATACCAGGAAGACCCAAAAGACCCCGAAGACCCAAAAGACCCTGAAAACCAAAAAGACCCAAAACACCCCAAAGACCCAAAATACGCTTAAAGGCCCAGAGGATCCAAGAGACCCCGAAGACCCAAAAGACACAAAAACCCTGAAGTTCCAAAACACCCTGAAGACCACAATGACCCTTAAAAACCCTGAAGACCCAAAAGACCCTGAAGACCCCAAATACCCCAAAGACCCAAAATACCCTTAAAGGCCCAGAGGATCCAAAAGACCCTGGAGACCCAAATGGCTCTGAAGACCCAAAAGACCCCGAAGACCCAAAACACCCTGAAGACCCAAAATACCCCAAAGACCCAAAGCAACATTGAAGGGTTATTTTTGAAAGGTGAAGGGAAAACGTTGGTGACACCATAAGACCCAAAAGACCCTGAAGACCCAAAACAACCCAAAGACCAAAAAACACCCCGAAGATCAAACACATGCTGAAGACCCAAAACACCCCAAAGACCCAAAATATTCTTAAAGGCCCAGAGGACCTAAAATACCCTGAAGACTCAAAATACCCCAAAGACCCCAATGACCCCAAAGACCCAAAACACCCTGAAGACCCAAAAGATTCTTAAAGACTCAAAGGAACCAAAACCCATTAAGAACCAAAAGCCTCTGAAGACCCAAAAGACCATGAAGACCCCGAAGACCCCAAAGACCCCGAAGACCCAAAATACCCAAAATACCCAAAATACCCTTAAAGACCCAGAGGATCCAAAAGACCCTGAAGACCCAAATGGCCCCAAAGACCCAAAACACCCCGAAGACCCAAAACACCCCAAAGACCCAGAAAACCCAAAAGACCGTGAAGATCCAAAAGACCCCGAAGACCCAAAACACCCTGAAGACCCAAAACACCCTGAAGACCCAAAACACCCTGAAGACCCAAAACACACTGAAGACCCTTTAGATCCTTAAATACCCCAAATAACCAAAATACCCCAAAGACCCTTAAATACCCTGAGGAACCAAAAGACCCTTAAGTCCCAAAAGCCCTGAAGACACCGAAGACCCCGAAGACCCAAAACACCCCAAAGACCCAAAATATCCTTAAAGGCCCAGAGGATCCAAAAGACCATGAAGACCCAAATGGGCCTGAAGACCCGAAACACCATGAAGACCCAAAAGACCCTGAAGACCCAAAATACCCTGAAACCCAAAAGACACCAAAATGGTCAGAAGATGCCTATTCCACCGAAACGACGTGTGGTGAGTCACGCTAGTATATACAATGCCTGTCGTGCAACCCATGTGCCGCCATCTGCAAGCCAGCACTTGCCAACGTTAATCCTCCAACAATCACCCCATCCTCACGATAACAGATGGTACGGTGAGTTGTTTTGTTGTTTGTTTGTGACCTTACTGCTTTGAGCAACAACAACAACAACACAACAGGCATTTTAAGGCCATTTTCCCTGCTAGAGCGGGGGTTAGCCTTGCGGTCCCCATGACAATCTTCTCCATTTTGCCCTATTTTTTGCATCTCCCCTTGTTAACCCCCTTGCCCGCATTTCTTCTTCCACCACCTTTTGCCAAGTCTTTCTCGGTCTTCCCCGTCCTCTACTTCCTTCTACATTCATTTCCATCACTCTTCTCAACCAGTCACTTTCATCCTTCCTCAACACATGACCAAACCATCTCAACCTGTTTCTCTTCACAGCATCCATCACAGGCTCTATTCCCATCATCTTTCGCAATTCATCATTTGGCTTCCTCTCTCTCAACGATACTCCGCACATCCACCGAACCGAACGGCTTTGAGCACCCAAGGTTAATCTCAACAACATTTTCTATGATCAGATTTTTAACCACGATGTACCCACCTGAATCGGGGTTTTAAACAGACATGAGGAGATCAGTTGACCACTTATTGCCATGTTGCACTTGCAAGTTAATTTTTTTACGAACCTGAGGTAATTTATTCACTACAGCTTCATTCCTTTACACCTTTAGACCCCATTAGACCCTTTACACCCATTAGACCTTCACACCCTTTAGACCACTTCATACCCATTTAGACCCCTTCATAAGTATTTCGACCCTTTTGGGACATACAGTATACACCTTCTTCAACACTTCTCAGACCTCTAGATTTTTTAAAGACCCTTTCGACAATTTAAGACCATTTGGACACGTTAGAACCCCCTTCGCCCTCAGACCCCATTGGGCCATTTTAACAGCCCTTTAAACATTTTAGACCCCTCTATGACCCTTAAACACTTTAGACATGTTACCACAATGTGAGTGAGGTCAATTGAATTGGCCACAGATGGACTCCAATCAAGTTGTACAGACATCTCCATCGATCTATCTATCTAAGGCGTCGACACAGGAGCAACGACTGCTGCTCCCTGTCCTGCCATCTGTTTCATAATGATGATCTGTCACCACAGACTTCGATCTTGAGCCAGTTTGTGCCTCTGCCTTTGACGCTATTTGTCTGGCCGTGCAATCTCCCTTGATGGAGTCCATCCATCTTTTTGGAGACCTTCTTCTTGGTCTGGTCCCATTTACTCTTCGGAGTATGACGATTTTTGGAAGTACATTTTGGGGCATCCTTTGAATGTGCCCAAATAATGTAAGCCTTCTTTGTTTTATATTCTCTGCTATTGTGTGTTTTACGAGGGTTTCCCTTATTATAGCATTCCTTATTCTGTCCTGCCGAGTTACTCCCATTCTTTTTCTGAGGCATACCATTTCAAAAACACTGAGTCGATGTTCATCTTCCTGCTTTAATGTCCAAGTTTCTGACACATACATCAATATTGTGAGAACTAGGACTCTATTCAGTTCAACTTTGGTGTCACGTTGGATGTCTTTTACCGTCCAAATACTTTGTAGCCGCTGAAATGCTCCCGGAGCTTTCCCAATTATATGTTTGATGTCTTCGGTGCTTGTTCCATCCTGCTTTAAGGTAACCTCCAGATAAGTAAATTCCCGAGCTTGTTTTTAAACTATGCCGTTTATATTGATGTTAACTTTATTTGGGTGGTGCCTACCGATGACTTGCGCCATGCTACCGATAACATCCCTGACGAACCCCAAATATCGTACTGAACCAATCAGTCAGATCTCCATTCACTGTTACTGCGCTCTTAGAATTGCTGCGCATCTCAAGGACGATGAAAGGAAATTGGATACACCTGAGCTCAATTTGGAGTGTCATCGCACAGAGGTTGATTACTTATTGACTTAAGACATTTCAGCTTTTCATTTTTAATTATTTCGTAACAATTTCTAAAAGAAACAATTCCACTTTGGCATTAATGGGATATTATGTGCAGATCAGCGTCAAAAATATCAATTCAATCCATTTTGAATGCAGGCTGTACCACAACAAAATGTGAAAAATGTCAAGGGGTGTGAATACTTTCTGAAGGCACTGTGTATCAAGACCCATTCACGTCTCTCACCCGTAATTGGAGTGAATAACCAATCAGCTCTCACCTAATCAATTATCCTGGGTGGCAGGGAGTACAGTCAACAGTCGTTAATCCGACCCCATTTAATCAGGAAATCTCACTATCCAACCAAAACATCCAGGAACAGATTTCCACCATTCATTTTATCCCTCTAATCCACAAAATCGTTTATCCGACAATCTCGCTAATCCGACAATGGGTGCTGGGAACAAAGTAGTCTGGATTAACGAGGGTTGACTGTATATAAATAAACTCCTTCCATGCACTTCTAGTCAAAGGAAGCTGCATAAAGCAACGAAGAAAAGCTACACATGGCAAGCCCTTTGCTGTGTCAAACTCTACCAGGGTTCCTCTACAGCTGAAAAGCATTCACAAGTAGTAAATGAAAAACCCAAGGCTACACACCCCTCAGCCACCAGACCAGTTTCATTGCTTGTTGGTGAGTCATCAGCAACAGCGTAGACAGAAAAACGCACTACCGAGTCTCCCAAAAGGCTCTCGCACAACCTGGCTTGAGGGCGAGAGTGGGCGTGGTCTGCTGGGTGGGGCATGGCTGTCCAGCTTCAGCAGCAAAATCTCGCAATGGGGAGACCCCAATGCAGTTCGCTCGCAGCTTTTCCATCAAGCTCCATGGGCAATGGACCCCGTGCCGTCGATGACAGGCCTTTTAATAACATTGATCCCCACCTCCAGCCGTGTCACATTTATATAGCCACTCAATGCTCAGCTGCTATTAGTCCTCAGCTCAATCTGGGGGTGGGATGAACCCGACCCCGCCCCATCATCCTGCTCTTTGGTGAGCTTTCCATGATGGAGGCTATCCAAACTAAACTCAACACTTGATTGCCTATCGGACCTTTTATCGACACATTTAGGACAGATTACAAATGGAAGAACATTAAAAAGGAAATGAAGGGTTGTCCGTTTTCAACAAACATGGCGGGAAGGAAGATTGAATCTTTCTAATACATAAAAAATGCATATTTTATATCACAACAAAATTACTCACGCTTATTCTAATATATGCAATATGGGAATTAACTAATTATTACTATATTATGCAAAGTTACCCACTAGAAGGCATTCCCACAACACGATATCTAAAAATATTTACATTCTTACTCATTTATTGCTCTTCTTTCATCCATGTGGATCCAACCTCCACATTCTCTTCAATCTCATTGCTCCCTCCAAGTCTTCATGACAGCTGTTCACCACCATCTCAGATCATCCTCCATCTATAACCATGGTATTTTCTACCCTATCAACCCCACCTCTTTCCAAATTTCCGGTTTTTCCTTCCTGAGAGTTTGCTTCTGCATCTATCTTATCCACCCTCTGCATTCTCCCCTAAATGTCATCCTCACCCACATCACAACATAAGCAACAACATAACAAAAATAGCAATACACCGGAAGTGTGAAGGTCGAATGGAAGGTTGAAAGACTGCAGACCCATGGTGGTATATGGCAGAAAAGGAGCTGAGGGAGCTAGAACCAACTTGGACGATGATCATTCAGTGGGCTAAAAACAGAATAAAATGGCGTGACTTCCTCAAGGGGCTCCATATGGTGTCAGGCATGACAAGTATGTCAGCAATATGTAAAAAAAGAGACATACAGAATCCATTTGTCTTGTTCAATTTATAAGACCAGGTCTGATAAATACAACATCTTTCAATCCTGAAATATCACAGTATCACCTGATCAGTCCAGAATGATCATCAAACTAACCCACCTATCTATTTCCTTGGCCCTCCACTGGAAGAGGTTCAGTCTCTTTAAGCTGCTAGGCCTCACTGTCAGCCATGACCTTTTTTTGGGCTGACCACATTGCGAAGCTGGCCTCCAAAACCAGCTGCAGATTGGGAATTCTCTGTTGATCCAGGTCTTTCTTTGGAAACCCAAAGAAACTCACAGTCAAGAAGACCTTTGTCCGTAGTTCAGTGGAGTACTGCACTATGCTACGGGTTGGAGAGCCAGCTTCACATTTGTCTCTCATGGATTCTGTGGAATCTAACGCTCTCAAAATTATTGGACCCAAAATTTGATGAGGCCAAAGCACAAAGTCTGTTGCTCTCACATCGCAGACAGGTGGTCTCTTTTTCTTCTATCATCTATAATCCGGAATTGCTCCCTCAGCTCTCCCTCAGCCCTCCAACACTCCGCAGCAAATCGAGGATGCACATGTTCTTCCAGTAGCCCCCTTCGGCTTAAACTTCCAAAATCCAGGCTGACTGCACACCTCAACTCAATATGCCTTGCTTCTCTCTCATCTATGGAACCACCTTCCAGAGGTTTTTCCGTCTCACTCTTCCCACCAAGACCTCAAAACAAAGCAGTGCGCTACCATCTCTTCTCATCCCATATTCAGTCTGACCCATTATCTGCATTATCCCCATTAACCTTTCTTAACTCAAACATACTTGCTACTCTCTCAGGGTTTCCTGTCTTCCTACCTGTCCATTTTTCCTTTCTGTTCATACCCTTGATGTTTGTGCCAATGTCAGGTGTACCTTACTCTTCCATGAGCCTCACTCCTGTAAAGAATATAAAATGCAGACATTCGTAAGTAAATGCAATATCTGCCTCCCCATTAATTTTGACCTTTGCAAATCAAAAGGAAGACAAGAGACCATTGTGCACCTGGTTTAGTCTCAGGGGGGCTATGACACCATATTTTTGTGCCAAGTCTTGTCTACCTAGCTTGGTTTTAATGCACAAGTGTGTCAAGCCATAATTTTGTGACCGAATTTGAGTCCAAAACGACTCAAATCCAAAACTTTTCTACGCGTCCTTATCAATGCTGTTTGAATGCAAGTTTGTGTCAACTCTTGTATCTATCAACTCAAATGAATAGGAATGGCAAGGCAAAATGCACGATTTTTAGTGTTTCACCTTTGATCCCCTAAAATCGCAACCGACATGTAAATTGAAAAAAAAACAACTCAAAGAGCGAGGCAATTGGATTAGAGTATTAGACCAAGATGACTCCGAAAAAGATTTTGAAGAGGATTGGAAAGAAAGAAGATTCAAAAGAAACATATAGGAGGTAAAACAATAGATCTCGCCTCCAAGCAATCAATGAGACGTAAAAATCTGGCCTGGACTGTTGTGAGTAACTTGAGCGTAAAATATTTTGAATACCCAACATGCAGTAAATAGAGCAAGTTCTGAAAGCATATTCTGAACTAGGGGGTAGTTAGTTCGTGGATTGTGTTTCAAAGGGACAAACCAAACAAGACGATGAAAGACTGATTCACAGTAAATGTTGGCTTAGGGAACTGATCGTCTTGGCATTCATCATCGTTAGCTATATTGCAGCTCAGAGAGATTTTGATCCTTTCTATGAAGTCAAGACTGTAGTTAAACAACTGTGTACCATATACTGGCAACATGAGAAATACATGTTGATGGTGAGAACTTGCCAGGAGCTCCCCCCCCCCCCTGATAAGAAATCGAGACATCTCAGATTGGGCGATCCTGCGAAACATCGAATACAGGGTACACAGGTACCATGTTTCAGATCAATCGGTTTCGTAAATAAGGGACCAGTATGGATCTGAAGTTTCAGGGAGGGATCACGGCACCCCCACCCTAAACAGAGTTAAATTATGCTTACATTTTTGAAGTGTACTAATACATTGTGCCAAAAATCAGGGTCTGATAGTTACTAATCGTCGGTGGAAAAGATAGATTGGTATTTTTGTGGTAGTTTCTGCGATTGTTATTTAAATTTCCCGATTGAACATTCAAAAACAACAACAACAATATCCGATTCAATGCTTTGGTGTTGTTATATGTGCACAAAGATATTGAGTTAGACATTGAGAAGGTAGTAGAACGTACGCAAGAAAACATCCCAGAATGATGTTATTCATCAATCCTGTGTCTGATTAAATAGATTTAATCAGACACTCGCAGTGAGGTCTCACATCAACTTTATTGGCCCAATGATTATTATTGTTGCAGTTTACGGAGAAACAATTGATTTGTTTTGATCCTCTTGTCATTTGTTTCAGTTTATGCAATGTCTACTGTGCGTTCAATTGGATTTTTATGATGAGCCAATAATTAAAATAAATGTTGTTTTTCGTATCATTTTTCATAAATGCTGAGTACTTATCTTCAATTATATTAGAATGTTCTTTGTCTATATTTAGAATAGTCTTTATAACTTATGACAAAAAAAAACACGCACATAAAATGTCACATCGCTATGCTCGGCATCACATCGCCATGCCCCCCCCCCCCCCCCTCCCGTAACCTAAAATCATGGAAGTGCAGCTACACGATAAACATTTACGTAGAGAGAATTGGGGTCCCTCCCCCAACCCTGAATCCCTGAGACTGATATATTTTCTTACTAAACAAAACCTTCTCGAGTTTTGAGTACAACCAACACTTTTCAACCCATTCCATCCAATAGTTCAAGAGTGCACAGACGTCGAATGACCACACACACACACACACACACACACACACACACACACACACACACACACACACACACACACACACACACACACACACACACGTACACACACACAAACAGACACTTCTCAAGTGATGTGTGTGTACATATATATATATATATATACAGTGACATGAAAAAGTAAGTACACCCCATGTAAAGTTTTGACTTTTGACTCATCTGTCCAGAGCACATTGTTCCAGAAGTGCTGGTCTTTGCCTCGGTGTTCATTGGCAAACTTTAGTCTTGCCCTGATGTTCTTTCTGGACAGCAAAGGTTTCCTCCTGGCACACCTCCCATGTAGATCAAATTTGTGCAGCCTCTTTCTAATGGTAGACTCGTGCACTTTGACATCAACAGTGGCAAGAGCTACCTGTAGGTCCCGTGATGACATTCTGGGGTTCTTAGAGACTTCTTTCAGCATCTTGCGGTCTGCTCTCGGGCTGAACTTGCTTGGGCGGCCTGGCCTGAACAAGTTGGCAGTTGCTTGGAATCTTCTCCACTTGTAGATGATCTTCAGGACAGTCGAATGATTGATTTCAAATTGTTTGGAGATCTTTTTAAATCCCTTCCCAGACTCGTAGGCATCTATAACCTTCTTTCTGAAGGCCTCAGAGAGCTCTTTTGATCGAGGCATGGTGACGCCACACACTTCAACAACAAAGAGCAAACCAAACGAAATGTCTGAGGTTTAAATAAGACAGGTTCCTCCAAGATCCTCTCTAACGATGTTCTAATCATTTGCACCTGAGCAGGTGCACCTGATTCTAATTTTAGGTATTTGAAGTAGTGATAAATGTAGGGGTGTACTTACTTTTTCCACATGCGAAATTTGCATTTATGTTTATTTAAATTATACAATGGACTACAAAATGTAAATGTTCCATGATATTTGTTATATTATATCACCTTTATCTCTCAATATTGTTGAAATGAAGATCAAATAGCTGTATGTTGAAATATGTTGAAAAAGTCAAAACTTTACACGGGGTGTACTTACTTTTTCACGAGACTGGATATACACAAAAACATATACACATCGAAAAATTTTCAAGGATCAAAAGGGATCTAAGAAGTGTAAAGGGTCCACATGGATCAAAGGAGTAAAGGGTCAAAGGGATCTAAGGGATGTAAAGGGTCAAAATGGGGTCTGAGGGGTTGAATGGGTTTAAGGGGTTTAAAGGGTCGAAGGGGTTTAAAGGGTCTAAGGGGTGTAAAGGGTCTAAAGGATGTAAAGGAGTGAAGCTGTAGTGAAGAAATTACCTCGGGTTAGTAATTAAATTAACTCGTGAGTGCAACTCGTCAATAACGGGCCAAATGACCTCCTAATCATGGTATAAACCCCTATTAAGGTACATTGTGGTTAAAGTTTCATTGTTATTAACCTTGGGAGATCAAAGCAATATGACAACAAACAGCAAAACAACAACTCACATTGTTGTGATGTGATAGGTGGAGGGTTCACCTGTTGGCACGTGGCGGTTTTGTCGATGGTGTCACGTGGGTCATTTTTTATACAAACTATGTTTTCACCCTTGAGAGTTATGTTGTTAGATGAGTAGTAAAATTCCCTTTAAATCTATGTATCGGTTGTCTTTGTACTATTTTCGGTTTTTGAATAATTAGTGAATTTCAGAGGTCACGTGACTCCTCCTTTGCCGAACTTACCGAACATGGTAACGTCTTAATTAAGAGTTGTTTTTCACATCCGATAACAAATTTGACGATGGGAGGTCACAATCTCGCTAATTATATCGGTATCCATGTTGAAATCAGACAAAAATTGGGCTTTTAATGAAGCTTTGTATTTGTGGATCAACCTTTGGAGATCATGGCCACAGGTGGCAGCTCGGATGTCTAGAAATTATGAATTGTGAGACAATAACAGTTTTAAACCCCTATTTAGGTGCAGGGTGGTAAAATATGTTATCATATAAAGTTTTGTGGGGATTACCTTTGGGAGCTCAGAGGAGTAGGTTCACAAACAAACAAATAAACAAAACAAAGCTTTCAGAATCATTGGAATCTCCTGCGATGAAGTTAACTCCGAGGGCCTTTCACTCACTCACCGCAGGCAGGTTGGTGGTCTTTCCGTCTTCTCCCGACTCCTATCCGGCCTTGCCCCCCCATCTCTCTCTGGGCTCTGTCCCCCAAATATTCCTACAGGTCGCACAAGATCTGCCAGCAACCCTCTTCTGGTTAAACTGCCAAAATAAAGACTCTCTGCTCACCTTCACTCCTTCATTCCTCTTTTCTCCCGCCTCTGGAACAAACTCCCTCACTCTCTTCAATCCCACTCCTCCCTCCAGGTCTTTAAAACAGCTGTTCACCACCATCTCTTATCTTCCCCCATCCAAAACCTTGATCTTTTCTACCCCCGCTAATTCACCCCAGATCCACTTCTTTGAAATACCAATTTCTTTCCTGGAAGTCCTAGCAGTGTCCATGTGTTTATTACCTCTCCTCCCCCCCCCCCCCACCCCTTCCCACGCCTCCTCCCCCCAAGCCCTCTCCCTCCCACAGATCTCCCGATGTCCCTGTTCTCTACTGTTGTGCTTGTGTGCTTCCATCTCTCTCCCCATCTTGTCTCCTGCTCCCTTTATTAACGCACAGGTTGTAAACCTGGTGCGTTATAGCGTTTGCCTGGGAATTTCTGTCTCTCCAAAAGTGAAGCTAGTTTCTGTCGCTCATTTCTGTCGCTCAGATGTGTAAACAGTTTCTGTCGCTCAGATGTGTAAACATGACGTCATCAAATCTATATTTAGGCTAACCATGGGCTACCCCTTTGGCTGGTACGCGGCCGCTCGCTAGTACATAATGTGAATACATTTCGTGAAAAGTACATATTGTGAATACTAGTAGCAATTTTACAAAAACCATGGCATAATTTCAAATCTTGACCCGAGATGATAATTATGCTACATCATTATGCTGCCGGTTCTGCTGCGAACTACTTCACCATGGAAAGTACCATATGAATAATAATTTCCATGTGCCAACCTGGGCGGAATCCAAGTGGATTCACTTGACTTGTTGTATGTTTTGTTTGTCCGATTGTTTTTTGTTTGTGATTAATGTTAGCTCTTACCCGAGCCTCGATGTTGTATACAAAAAAGACAAAAATAAACACCGGACATTTCATATGTATATATATATATACAATTATATTATGATTATGTGAGCAAGCACAAGTTTTCTTCGCTTAAAAGGACAATTACGTTTGTTTGTCTTTTTGTGTAATGGTAGGAAATTGTTTGGTAACAAAAATCTGAACAAAACCTCCTCTCCACTCTCTGATATCAAATCCATTCACTCTCCCATATTTAATCAAATCAATCCACTCTCTCAGATCGAACCCATCTGCTTTTGTCCGTGTAACTCATCCACTCTCACACATCTAACCAATCTTGTCCCGCACATGAAACGAACCCACTCGCTTTTGTCTAAGCCAATGACAAACGCACATCTAACCCATCCGTTCTCGGATATAAAGCATACGCTCTCTAACATCTAACCGCTCCACCCAGGTATGCCTCACCCACCCACTCTCTCTTGTATATCCCATCCAATCTCTCAACGCAATCATGCGCTCTCCCAAGGGATAACTTCTTACACCAGGGTTATCATAAAAATCATGTGAGTGAAGGCACACAACAGCAGTGGCAGACGCTCTTTCTTTCTGCTGATGCATGGAATCCATTTGCAGAATCCTGCTCCAGCATTGTATTCATTCTTCATATTTAATGATAAATACTTTCATTATAAATGTACCGGTGTGTGTACCCCGGTTTAGAATAGGTACACCGTATCCCTGCGCGTCGTAAGAGGTGACTAAGGGTTGGCGTCAGGAAGGGCATACGGCCATAAAAACATTGCCTCAACAGGGAACCATGATTGTCATGGGGCCCGCAAGGCTAACCCCCGCTCTCGCGGGGAAAATGGCCTTAAAATGATCATTCTATTATAAACTAGCAGAAGTACCCGGCATTGCCGGGCGGGGGAGGGGAGGGGGGAGGGGGGAGGGGAGGGGAGGGGGAGGGGAACGGGGGGGAGGGGGGAGGGGAACGGGGGGGAGGGGAGAAGAGGGGGTGGAGGGGAGAAGAGGGGGAGGGGGAGGGGGAGAGGGGAGAAGAGGGGGAGGGGGAAGGGGAGAAGAGGGGGGGATGGGGAGGGTGAGGGAAGGGAAGGGGTGGGAGGGGGGAGGGGGAGGGGGAGAGGGGAGAAGAGGGGGGGATGGGGAGGGTGAGGGATGGGAAGGGGTGGGAGGGGGGAGGGGAGGGGGGAGAGGGGAGGGGGAGGGGAGGGGAAGGGGGGAGGGGTAAGGGGGAGGGGGAGGGGAAGGGGGAGGGTGGGGGAGGGGAAGGGGGAGGGGGGGGGGAGGGGGGAGGGGGGGGAGGGGGGAGGGGAGAGGTTACATTACACCGATTTACATTGAAAACTGCTGAAATATGTACGCAACTTCAACTTAGCACAGTTTAGTAAATACTCGAGATAAATCCATGCGGTAAAAGATTGCTGAGAGTTGCTAAGACCTACGACTTAGAAATTCCACCTGGACACACCTCAGGGGGCACTTTCAAAGGGGAGATGTGCTTATTCTTTCTAAAAAATATTTTAGGTGTGGTATAGACACGATATTTGCATGCATCGGTTTCAAAAATCGAGCAAATATGGTAAATATTACTCACGTGAAACCAGGATCCGTCTCGGTGGTAGCCATGAGTGTGTAGATGTCACATGATCAGTCATGAAGAGTGGTTAAGTCCAAAATATGACATACCATGGCATAAAAACGATTTGCCCGCAAAGCATTGCACCGCAACGGCGGTCACAGAGTGCCGTGCACAGCGTGACGTAAGTAGTGCGCGCAGCGCCCCTGGCAGAATTACCGGTCCCTATCAAAGACATTTAATTCATATCGCACAAAATCGACAAAAATCGACACAAAACACGATCGCTTTTCGCTCTGAATTACGTGCAAACGTGTGACGGAAATCACCATCGCCCAGCATCGAATGCCAACCAAGATGGCGCCCGGTAACTGCATCTCCACCTATGTGGAGTGAATGGCAATGGTCACATCACGTGATCGCTCTGAGCGAATCAGTCTAGCGGCGGGGATGGAACATCACGTGATCGCTCTGAGCGAATCAGCGAGCTGTTCTGACACCGGCTGAGATTAGCGGGTACTTCGCTGAAATGCGCTGAGGTAAATATGAATAAAAAATATGGATCGTCAAATATTTTGAGTTCGGCCATGTTCGTCCCAGGCTCAATGGCCATGTCTATGCCAAATATCAAGCACGTGAGCCTCTCCGTTTCGGAGTCTATCGGTAACATTACACACACACACACACACACACACACACACACACACACACACACACACACACACACACACACACAAACTGTGTTTTATATATATAGATTAGCTGGCTCTTTGATCATGAGATAAAATATAGCAGTTGTTTCTTTCTTCAATAACTGATGTAGTTTTCAGGCCCACGGCTGCTCACCCTCATCAACCTACACTTGATAAAGGTGGTGGTGAGTATGCCAACCACCCCACAACACAAGTTTAGAAGAACTTCATTTAGCTTTTACTAAAATAGGATGGTTCAAGGTCTTTTTAAGATTTAATACTAATATTGAGTGGTCCCTGGTAAGATCTGTAAACACAGATTGCTCTGCGGAACCTATCCAGTGTCCACCCAAGGGTAACGCATACTTTTATAGACAGTGCATTCAGAAAGTATTCAGACCCCTTCACTTTTTTCACATTTTGTTATGTTACAGCCTTATGCTGAAATCGTTTCAATTCATTTTTCCCTCATCAATCTACACTCAATACCGCATAATGACAAAGAGAAAACAGGATTTTAGAAAGTTTTGCAAATTTATTAAAAAGAAAAAACTGAAATATCACATTGACATAAGTATTCAGACCCTTTGCTATGACACTTGAAATTTGGCTCAGGTGCCTCCCATTTCTCTTGATCATCTTTGAGATGTTTCTACACCTTTGATTGGAGTCCAGCTGTGGTAAATTCATTTGATTGGACATGATTTTGAAAGGCACAAACCTGTCTATATAAGGTCTCACAGCTGACAATGCATATCAGAGCAAAAACCAAGCCATGAGGTCGAAGGAACTGCCTGCAGAGCTCAGAGACAGGATTGTGTCGAGGCACAGATCTGGGGAAGCCTACAAAAAACTTTCTGCTGCATTGAAGGTTCCCAAGAGCACAGTGGCCTCCATAATTCTTAAATGGAAGAAGTTTGGAACAACCAGGACTCTTCCTAGAGCTGGCTGCCCGGCCCAGCTGAGCAATCGGGGGAGAAGGGCCTTGGTAAGAGAGGTGACCAAGAACCCGATGGTCACTCTGGCTGAGCTCCAGAGATCCTGTGTGGAGATGGGAGAAACTTCCAGGACAACCTTCACTGCAACACTCCACCGATATGGGCTCCATGGCAGAGTGGCCAGACGGAAGCCTCTCCTCAGTGAGACACATGAAAGCCCACTTGGAGTTTGCAAAAAAGCACCGAAAGAACTCTCAGACTGTGAGAAACAAGATTCTGTGGTCTGATGAAACCAAGATTGAACTGTTTGGCTTCCGTCTGGCCACTCTGCCATAAAGCCCAGATCGGTGGAGTGTTGCAGTGATGGTTGTCCTTCTGGAAGTTTCTCCCATCTCCACACAGGATCTCTGGAGCTCAGCCAGAGTGACCATCGGGTTCTTGGTCATCTCTTACCAAGGCCCTTCTCCCCCGATTACTCAGCTGGGCCGGGCGGCCAGCTCTAGGAAGAGTCCTGGTTGTTCCAAACTTCTTCCATTTAAGAATTATGGAGGCCACTGTGCTCTCGGGAACCTTCAATGCAGCAGAAGTTTTTTGTAGGCTTCCCCAGCCAGATCTGTGCCTCGACACAATCCTGTCTCTGAGCTCTGCAGGCAGTTCCTTCGACCTCATGGCTTGGTTTTTGCTCTGATATGCATTGTCAGCTGTGCGACCTTATATAGACAGGTGTGTACCTTTCCTAATCATGTCCAATCAATTGAATTTACCACAGGTGGACTCCAATCAAGGTGTAGAAACATCTCAAAGATGATCAAGAGAAATGGGAGGCACCTGAGCTAAATTTCAAGTGTCATAGCAAAGGGTCTGAATACTTATGTCAATGTGATATTTCAGTTTTTTTCTTTTTAATAAATTTTCAAAACTTTCTAAAATCCTGTTTTCTCTTTGTCATTATGGGGTATTGAGTGCAGGTTGATGAGGGAAAAAATGAATTTAAACGATTTCAGCATAAGGCTGCAACATAACAACATGTGAAAAAAGTGAAGGGGTCTGAATACTTTCTCTACATCATAACATGTAAATCTGTTTACAGTAGTTTACTTGTAATGCAAAGTGACCCTATAACACCGTCATATGCAATGGTCATTTCATTTGTACAATATCTTAAATTGTAAAGTTGAAATGCATTTAATTTATAATGCCTTGTTTCTCCAATAATAATAAATGTGATAACTTTGCATAACTAGATGGTATTCATAGAATAGTTACCCTGTGCAGTCAACTTGTTGCGAGCCAACTCTTCTGTTTGTTTTTTTAAAAATTCTTTGATCCAATATGGCTGCCATGCCACGTGAGTGATGAGATCATAAATTTATATTCTCTAATATAATTGTTGCATACATCACGCTCAATACATTTCAAACTGATCAGACTAAAAGTTGTCCCTGTCGAATTATGACGTCATAATTATGGCACCAATGACGTCATCGTTAACAACACATATTCCCCATATGGAGTTCTTTACAATGAGCCATGTTTAAATTTTTTCCATGCAGCGGTTTTGGAGATATAGAGGTGCAACATTTTTCGGTTTTTCCAAAATGGCACTAGTAGCACATGACCTATGACGTCATGATTATCATTAAAATATTATACAGGAGAAGGCGCTCGTATGGTGAAAATTTCGTGCCCATCAGACCAACAGTTGCTGAGAAAAAAATTCATATTGATCGAATCAAGCGTTGTACTTGCCGAATTATGACGTCATTATTACGGTACTGATGACATCATCATTAACACATCTTATTCCCGAAGGTGAGTGCTTGACATTGAGCCATATTTAAATTTTTTCCATGGGGTGGTTTTGGAGATATAGAGGTGCAACTTTTTTCGATTTTTTCCAAGATGGCGTCTGTACCACGTGACCTATGACGTTATAATTATCATTAGAACAATTATGCAGGAGCCGCTCATATTCTGAAAATTTTGTGTTCATCGGACTAACAGTTGCAGAGGAATTTTTTGTTTATTCATACTGATCAGATCAAGCGTTGTACTTGTCGAATTATGACGTCATAATGGAGACACATATGACATCATCATGAACATTTCTTATTCCCCAAAGGGAGTACTTGACAATGAGCCATGTTTCAATTTATTCCATTAAGCGGTTTGGGAGATAGAGGTGTAAAGTTTTTCCAAGATGGCGTCCATACCACGTGACCTATGACATCATAATTATCAGCAAAAAAATCTACAGGCAGAGGCGCTCCTACGGTAAAATTTCATGTCAATCGGACCAACGGTTGCCGAGAAAATGAATTTTAAAAATGCAGTCACGCAAGTACGGCACACGTACGCAACCGAATGCCTAACCCTGATTTTCGCTTCGTGAGCACAGGGTAATAAGCCTGACATCCATACAGGCCATGATTTTCAGTACTTGACATTCTCTCTGATATTAACCTATTAAAGGCCACAGGAAGGACGGAATATCCATAATCTATACTACAAGAGAGCCGTTTGTGTCTGTGTGTCAATATTTATCTCAGAGCTGGCTGAACGGATCTTTGTCAAACTTTCAGAGGTTCATCAGTGAATGCCAAGGAGTTGTTGGTGTTTCGTATGCAGCCTGTGGCTGCTGGTTGCATCATTTCTCTGGAAGCGTGTTTGTGCCGCCGATGCAGTGCCCCAATTACCAGTGAGCTGGGACTCAATTTGGCGACCTCGGAAGGATGACAGACTGAGTCAACCCTCCTGCCGTTAATTCAACGATCGACCAGGATTCAAACTTAGGATCTTAGGATCCCAAGCCAGCACCCTAACCGTTAACGGTTAAGCCAACACCAGGCTAATGCCAAGGAGTGATCTAGGCAAAAAAAAAAACATTTTTTAAAAAAAACATTTTTAAAAAAAAACATTTTTGGGGGGAGAGGTGGGGGGTGGATTTTTATGGCATTTTTTCTTTTAATCAATCGCTCTATCAAGGATGAAGTGATGGGTGTAAGGATCCCATTTATTAGTGGGTCTAGTGAATTATTTTATGTCCTCCCCCACCCCCCCAAAAAAAAATCACCCGTGCAACACCGGGTACCCCCCTGCTGGTACCCAAAAAAGAAATTTTAAAATACTCTCCACTAATGTATTTTCCTGCATTTAAAATTGCGTGTATTGTATTAAACTAGGGCATTGCCCGTACTATATCTATATCTAAAATTATATCCCCCCCCCCCTCTATTTACATGAAATGGTTTGGTCCAAAGCGAACGGCTTGCGAGTACGGTGACAATCCCCCCCCTCTATTTACATGCAATGGTTTGGTCCAAAGCGAACGGCTTCCGGAGTTTGGTAAAGAAATCGCCATCGCGTGCACAAACGCGCAGGAAAGCGAATGAATCGCAAATTCGGTTTTATTAGTTTTAAAACATAGTTTAACGCCAACATAGCGCCAACATAGTTTGCAAACGTGAAATAAATGAATACGCTCTCAAATGTGCCATCCGAGGCAGAGTGTGTCCTCCACGTTCGGCACACGCGATCGTTCGCTGCTCTCTGATTGGTTGAATCGTTTTTTGGACATAGCTCGGTAAGTAATTGTCCGATTAATATGAAACCTTGAAAAGGCACATCCTCGGGTCCCCAGCAATATACCTGGCAAGTTAAAAGTATATCGGACCCGTGGTTGTCGAGAAACAGCGGTCACAGACAAACAGACGTACAAACGTACAGACAGAGATTACTGGAATTATAGATAGATATCTGTATGAGAACTAAGAATGAGAATAATGTGAATATTGAACAAAGAGTAATCTGTATGAGAAAAAAAGTGAGAACGAAGCCATATTTGTCGGAAAGTAATCAATAAATTGACCGTTTGCCCTTCACGTGACTCGTGGTGGTCCCTCTCGGCTCTCCCCCCGTTGGTATTTTTGTGCACATAAGATTGTTCACGGTTCTGTTTAAATATTATTTAAATATGTATAACCTTTCCCCTTCAGTGTTTTACTCAGTGGTATTTTACAACACGCTGTTTTTCTTCCTATTTAAAAGGCTTTTCTCAATTTCCTCTCCAACTCATTCCACCTCAAAAAAAAGAAATTCAATATCTTATACGTCTCCCTCACTACATGGTCTAAATTCACATTCATTCCATCCCTCCTCCATCATTCTGAACCGGATTGCTAACTTGAAAATCACAACAAACCCAATTTGTTTTCAATGTTCGTCTTTCATTAATCATCCACTTTCTAAACTCCCCTCTTGCCCCTCCCCTCCAAATCCCCCCCCTTGCACCTACACTCCTAAACTCCCCCCTTGCCCCGCCACTCTTAAACTCCCCCCCTACCCCTCCACTCCTGAACTCCCCCCTTGCCCTTCCACTCCTGAACTCCCCCCTTGCCCTTCCCCTCCTAAACTCCCCCCTCACTCCTCCCCTTCAAAACTCCCCCCCAACCCCTCCCATTCAAATCTCCCCCCATACCATTCCTCTCCAATTCTCCCTCCTTCCCCCTCCTCCTCAAAGCTGCCTCCTCCCCACTTCGTCTCCCTTCTATCTCATACCTCCACCCCCCCCCAACCTTCTTCTTTCCCCTGCCCCCCCTCAAACAACCCCTCACTGTGCCTCATCCCTTCACCTTCAAACCTTTCATCCTCCTCATCCTTCCCTTTCTTGGAACTCTTCTGCAGTCGCTGACACACTAACAACTGCTCTCCCTACCTCCCCCTCTCATCCTTCATCTTACCCTACTCCTCCCCTCCCCTGTCCTGTACCCGATGCTCCCCCTCTCTCTTCATTAACGGTATGGACCTCAAACATCCGGGGCCTTCGCTCAAACCTGACTGATCTCTCCATACAGGTTGCTTCTGACAATCCAGACTTGATCTGCTTAACAGAGACTTTCCTCCTTCAAGATGTCTCTGATTCCTTAATATCTCTTCCTGGTTACTCCCTCCTCCGGTATGATAGACCTGAGCCTCGGCCTGGTGGTGGGGTGGCTATCTTTATCAAAAACTCTCTTCCTCACTCTCCTTGCACTGCCCTCTCTCCTCCTCACCCCCAGGAGTACCTCTGGCTACGGCTTCCTCTCCGCTCCCACCTTTTGTTCATATGTGTTCTGTACAGTCCCCCAAACAGTGATGACTCCATCTACATTTCACTGTCTGACAACATGGACCAACTTCTATCCACTCATCCCAACTCTCTCTTCCTCATATGTGGTGACTTCAATTGTCATCATGCCACCTGGTTGGGTGTGGGTTCCTCTCTCACCAGTCATGGCACCTCAGCAAAGGACTTCTGTGACTCACTGGGATTGACACAATCTGTCAATTTCCCGACCCGGATCTCAGCCAATGGAGTATCTTCTCTTCTAGACTTGATTATGACTAACTTCCCTGCTAATGTCTGCTGCTCTTCTTCTGCTCCAATCGGTTCTTCTGATCATGTGCTTGTCAAAGTGGACATCTCTCTGGCCATTCTCAGAGAGCCTCCTCAGCGTCGACGAGTCTGGCATTTCACTCAGGCCGACTGGGACGGTCTTCAAGCAGCCATCAATCGTCTGGATTGGTCTCCCATCTCCACTGCCTCTGACATCAATTCTTCCTGGGAATTCTTCCAAAGCAAACTGATCTCTCTCATGCACAGATTTATCCCATCTCGCCTTCAGTTGTCTTACCCTTCCTCCCGTCCATGGTACACTGAATCTTGTGGTGAGGCAGTTGCCCTGAAACAACTTGCCTTTGCCTCTTGGAAGGCTAATCCAACTGAAGGAAATCTCAGTTCCTTCCACCAAGCTCGGAACAAGTGTGTGTCTACCCTCAGGAGTGCCAGGAAGCACTATCTCTCCTCACTCAAGAATGAACTCTCAAACCTGTCTCCTTCCTCCAAATCCTGGTGGCGTCTGGTCAAATCCGTTTCTGGTGTTTGTTCCCCCTCCATCCCCTCCCTTACCTCAAATGGCCACACAGTTGACATCGCACGTGACAAAGCCGAATGCCTCAACTCTGTGTTTGCCTCAAAATCCTTAGTCCCAAACCCATCTCTCTCTGTTCCCACCTTTCCCAGTCGAACCAAACTGCTCCTGGACTCTGTGACCTTCTCTCCTGACAAGGTGGAGGAGTTTTTGTCAAACCTCGACTCTGATTCTGCAACTGGACCAGATGGCATCAGCCCACGGGTCCTAAAATCCTGCTCTGCCGCTCTATCTCACCCTCTCTCTGTTCTTTTCACCCTATCTTTTGCTCAAGGTCATCTGCCAGCATCCTGGAAATCAGCAAACATTACCGCTTTACACAAAAAAGGTGCAAAAACAGATCCTTGCAACTACAGACCAATCAGCCTGCTCCCAATTATCAGCAAAGTCATGGAATCCATCATTGCTTCGGATATGAAATCTTTCCTCTTCTCCAATGGCTTGATCTCTGATCATCAATTTGGTTTCAGACCAGGTCACTCTACTCTGGACATGCTGCTTCTGCTGTCTCAACAATGGATGGAGGTCCTCAATGCCAAACAGGAAATCAGAGCTGTCTCCCTTGACATATCACGTGCCTTCGATATGGTCTGGCACCCAGCTCTGCTCACCAAACTCTCCTCCTATGGTATCCATGGAAATCTCCATGCATGGCTTGCGGACTTCCTCTCTGGTCGTAGTCAACGTGTGGCCCTGAATGGATTTCTCTCATCTCCCCTTCCCGTTCAGGCTGGAGTTCCCCAAGGCAGTGTGCTGGGCCCTGTGCTTTTTCTGGTCTTTATCAATGATCTCTCCGACTCTCTGGAAAATCCTCTGTATCTCTTTGCTGATGACTCCACTCTCTGCCGCTCCATTCCTCTTCCCTCAGATCGGCAGTCTGCAGCCTCCTCACTCTCTGAAGACCTGGACAAAATCACAGACTGGTCAAACATGTGGAACATGTCTTTCAATCCTGACAAATCTCACACTCTTACTATGTCTCTCCGAAAAGATCGACTGGACAACCCTCCCATCTACTTTCTCAACAATCCTCTCCAAGAAGTTCTGTCGCTCAAGTTTTTGGGTCTCACCATCTGCCATGATCTTTCTTGGGAAAACCACATTTCCAAGCTGGCCTCCAAAGCCAGTCGCCGACTGGGCATCCTCCGTCGTGCGAAGTCCTTCCTAGGCACACCTGAGCTCCTCACCACATACAAGGCTTTCATCCGCAGCTCAATGGAATACTGTTCTCCCCTATGGGCTGGTGCTCCTGCCTCACACCTGGCTCGGCTTCACGCTGTTGAATCCAAAGCTTTCAGAATCATTGGAATCTCCCGCGATGAAGCTATCTCTGAGGGCCTTTCACTCACTCACCGCAGGCAGGTAGGTGGTCTTTCTGTCTTCTACCGACTCCTCTCCGGCCTTGCTCCCCCAGCTCTCTCTGTGCTCTGTCCCCCAAATATTCCTACAGGTCGCACAAGATCTGCAAGCCACCCTCTGATGGTTAAACTGCCGAAATCTCGGCTCTCTGCTCACCTTCACTCTTTCATTCCTCTTTTCTCCCGCCTCTGGAACAAACTCCCACACTCACTTCAATCACACTCCTCCCTCCAGGTCTTCAAAACAGCTGTTCACCACCATCTCTTATCTTCCCCCATCCAAAACCTTGATCTTTTCTACCCCCACTAATTCACCCCAGATCCACCTTGTTTGAAATTCCAACTTCTTTCCTGGAAGTCTTGGCAGTGTCCATATGTTTTATACCTCTCCCACCCCCCCCCCCTTCCCATGCCTTCCCCCCAAAGCCCTCTCCCTCCCACAGTTCTCTCGATGTCTCCATGTCTCTCGGTCCCTGCTCTCAAATGTTGTGTTTGTGTCCTTCCCCCTCTCTCCCCATCTTGTCTACCGCTCCCGATGTTATTTGTTTTGTGTGTCTGTTTGTCTTTCTGTGTGATTAATGTTCGCTCTTTCACGAGCCTCGATCTTGTATACAAAAAAAAAAAAATAAAAAAAAAAAAATAATAATAAACAATTTATTCTTGCTGAAGAAAAAAACAAAACTAAACAACTTCAAGAGGAAGAAGGGCCACATAAGGGGTTAAGACGTCTCTGCAATAGTGCAGTTTCTGGTAACTGTAATTTCCCTTTGATGTGAAAAGTGTTCGGCAAAGTAATAAAAAGTGATATTCCAACACAGGTTGAAGCACGTAACACGAATGGATCGTCTTCAATATATGGAAAATATGATGAAACTCTGGGGTGATAAGTATCACGTTGGTTTTAATGCCTGGATCACTTAACTCTCTGTCTGTGTTAAGCCCTAAAGTGAGTAACTGCTTTTTAAGCGGTGAAGGCGCTTCAATGTCTTGCAATGTCCTTCCTTCCATCCGTCCACTTGTCCGTTAAAAAGGGAAGAAAACGAACCTTTATAACCCACCGAGTTTAATTATAAAGGGTTCTAAAGGGTAATTATAATAGGTAATTCTTAAGGGTAATTCTTAAGGGTAATTCTAATGGGTTTAAAAGGGTAATTCTAAAGGGTAATTATATTGGGTTCTAAAGGGTTCTAAAGGGTAATTATAATAGGTAATTCTTAAGGGTAATTCTCAGGGGTTCTAAAGGGTAATTATATTGGGTACCAAAGGGTAATTATATTGGGCTCTAAAGGGTAATTCTAAAGGGTTTCATTTGTTTCTAGGCTTTGCCTATTTAATATTAGAAATGCCAAACTGAACCTCTTCAGACACAGGTGTGATTTTTACCCACGACAGAGAGGGTATTTTGCATTTGGGTCCATTTTTTTGTCCATTAGTTTATCTGTTTCTTCTGCACAGAACATGAGTATGCTTTTTCTCTACAACCGTTGGTCCGATTAACACAAATTGTTCACCATAGGAGCGCCTCCTCCTGTAGAATTTTTAATGATAATAATGACGTCACAGGTCACGTGGTAGGGCACCATCTTTGAAAAACCAAAAAACTTTGCACCTCTATATCTCCAAAACCACTCCATGGAAACACATGGCTCATTGTCAAGTACCCCCCATCGGGAATAAGATATGTTAATGATGATGTTGAAGGAGCTGCGCTCCAACGCGAGTCGAAAGAATTGACGCGACCAAAGACGGAATTCGTCCGAGTTGCTTTATTGAAACAAAACAGCTCAAGTATTCTGAAAAGCCCGTTTATCGGGCAGCAATATATATACACATTTATGCCGGGGCGTTTTCCCGGGAAAACCGAGACCGGGCATGCCCGGGTGTCAAGGGCGAGTCCTGGAAAGGCGAGTCTGGACATGCCCGGGCGTCCTGGCCGCGGCCTGGTAAGTCGAGGCTGGGCGTGCCCGAGCGCTCTGGGCGAGCCCTGGAAAGGCGAGAGCGGGCATGCCCGGACGCTCTGGGCGAGCCCTTGAAAGGCGAGTCTGGACATGCCCGGGCGTCCTGGACGCGGCCTGGCAAGTCGAGGCTGGGCGTGCCCGGGCGCTCTGGGCGAGCCCTGGAAAGGCGAGAGCGGGCATGCCCGGGAAAGACGAGACCGGGCGTGCCCGGGAGGTTCGGGCATAACCGGGAACAGCGAGTCCGGGCATGCCCAGGAGAGGCGCGTCTGGGCCCGTCCGGACGAGCCCGGCATGGCGATCGCGCCCTGGCCGCGTCCTGGCAGGTGCAAGGCGATTGTGTACATTCAGCGGGAACCGCTACACACGCCCCTCCAGAATCGACCTGCACCGGCAGGGTCAATTTAAGGGGGGTCCGGATGACCCGGCTGAAGCGACCCCTGAAGGGTCGTGGGGGAGGGTCCGATCCTGGGGTGGGTGGTCGAGGGGGGGGAACTGTGGACGGGGGGCGGCCTCGCCGCGGAGGAAGGGCCAACCGTGGTGGTCGGTCGACGTCCACGTGCGCCGGTTTGAGGCGGTCTACAGAGATCCGGTCCGACCGGCCGCCGACGTCGACGACGAAGGACTTGTCGCCCCGTCGCAGGACCCGGAAGGGCCCGTCGTACGGCGGCTGGAGTGGCCCCCGGTGCGCGTCATGATGCACAAAGACGTACTCCGCTGTGCGAAGCGCCGGGGGGACGTAGGACTGGGGGCCACCGTGGCGGGACGTTGGCACGGGGGCAAATCGTCGGGCGGCCTCCTGGAGGTCCGAGCGCTGGTGTGCGGCAGACCAGGGACTGGTAGCGTCGGGCACGAACTCGCCCGGGACGCGGAGCGGCTGGCCGTAGACGAGCTCGGCGGCGGACGCCCGGAGGTCCTCCTTGGGAGCCGTGCGGAGGCCCAAAAGGACCCACGGCAGCCGGTCGGTCCAACCGTCGTCCTGAAGGCCGGCCTTGAGTGCGGCCTTCATGGAGCGGTGAAACCGCTCGCACAACCCGTTGGCTTGGGGGTGGTAGGCCGTGGTGCGGTGCAGCGTGACCCCCAACGAGCGGACGACCGCGCCCCAAAGTTCGGACATGAACTGTGGGCCGCGGTCGGACGAGATGTCCGCCGGTGCGCCGAAGCACGCGACCCAGGTGGCAATGAACGCCTGCGCCACGTCGGCGGTGGTGGTGGAGGTGAGGGGCACGGCCTCCGGCCACCTGGTGGTCCTGTCCACCATGGTGAGCAGGTGGGTGAACCCCCGCGATGGGGGCAGGGGACCCACCAGGTCCACGTGGACGTGGTCGAAATGCCGTGCAGGCACGGTGAAAGGTGCTGGCGGGGCCTGGGTGTGGCGGTGGACCTTGGCCCGCTGGCAGGCCGTGCAGGCGTTGGCCCAGTCGCGGACGTTCCGTCGAAGGCCGTGCCAGACGAAACGCGCCGACACCAGCTTCTGAGAAGCTTTCCGGCCCGGGTGAGAAAGGCCGTGGATGGAGGCGAAGATGCGGTGCTGCCAGGAAACGGGCACGATGGGGCGAGGCTGGCCCTGGGAGACGTCGCAGAGCAGGACGGTGCCCGCGAAGGGGATGTCGGCCAGGCGGAGGCCCGTGTCCACCGCCCAGAGGGCCTGCACCGAGGTGTCGGTGGTCTGGTCGGCCGCCATGAGCGCGAAGTCCACGCCGAGGTGGACCGCGTTCGCGCTGGCCCGAGAAAGACAGTCAGCCACGGCGTTGTCTTTGCCGGCAATGTGCCGGATGTCCGTGGTGAATTCCGACACGGCGGAGAGGTGGCGCTGCTAGCGGGCCGACCACGGCTCCGTGACTTTGGCCATTGCGTAGACCAACGGCTTGTGGTCGACGAAAGCCGTGAACAGGCGGCCCTCCAGGAGGTGTCGGAAATGGCGAACGGCCAGGAATAGACCGAGCAGCTCGCGGTCGAACGTGCTGTATTTTAACTCGTTCGGCCGGAGTTGTCGGCTGAAAAAAGTGAGCGGCTGCCAAACCCCGTCCACCCATTGTTCATGGACGGCGCCCACCGCGGAGTTGGAGGCGTCCGTAGTGAGGGCGATGGGCGCGTTGAGCACCGGGTGAGCCAGCAGCGTTGCGTCGGCGAGGGCCCGTTTTGCGCTCGCGAAGGCCGCGTCCATGGCCGCGGACCAAACAATGTCATGCTTGGCTGGCTTGCCCCGGAGGGCCTCATAAAGGGGCCGCATGAGCTAAGCAGCGCGGGGCACGAATCGGTGATAAAAATTCACCATGCCGAGGAACTCTTGTAGGGCCTTGATGGAACGGGGACGCGGGAACGTGGTGATGGCCTCGACCTTGGTCGGCAGCGGCACGGCCCCGGTCTTGGTGATGCGGTGGCCCAAAAAGTCAACGGTCGTCGTGCCGAAGTGGCATTTGGCCGGGTTGACAATTAAGCCGTGCTCGCTGAGGCGACCGAACAGTGTTCGGAGGTGGAGGAGGTGCTCGGCATGGGACGTGCTGGCGACGAGGATGTCGTCCAGATAGACGAAAAGAAATGGCAGGTCGCGCAGCACGCCGTCCATTAAGCGCTGGAAGGCCTGGGCCGCGTTCTTGAGGCCAAACGGCATCCTCAAAAATTCGAACAGGCCGAACGGCGTGATGACGGCCGTCTTCGGGACGTCGGCTGCCCGGACAGGTACTTGGTGGTATCCCCGTACCAGGTCAATTTTGGAAAGTATGACCCGTCCCGCCAAAAGGGCGGAAAAGTCCTGGATGTGCGGGATCGGGTACCTGTCATGGGTGGTAGAGTTGTTGAGGCGGCGGTAGTCGCCACACGGGCGCCATCCGCCCCCCCGGCTTTGGCACGATGTGCAGTGGCGAGGCCCACGCGCTATTGGAGCGCCGCACGATGCCGAGGTGCTCCAACGCGTCGAACTCGGCCTTTGCCACGGCGAGCTTGGCCGGGTCGAGGCGGCGGGCTCTGGCGTAGACCGGCGGGCCCGTGGTTGGTATGTGGTGCTCGATCCCATGCCGCACTGCGACGGCTGAAAACGTCGGCCGCGTGAGGGCCGGGAATTGCGCGAGCAGGCGAGCAAACTCGTTCGCCGCCGGGAGGTCGCATGCCAGCTCGGTCGGAGCGGAGCTGCTCAATGTGCATGCCAGGGCGCTGGAGGTCTCGGCGTTGATGAGGCGACGCCGTTGGACGTCCACCAGCAGTCTGTGTGCGCCGAGGAAGTCGGCACCTAGCAGAGCCATGGGCACGCTTGCGGTTACAAAAGTCCAATTAAAGCGTTGGCCACCGAAGCAGAGGGTGATTTTGCGCGGGCCGAAGGTGCGGATGACCGATCCGTTGGCCGCAACCAAGGAGGGGCCGCAAACCGCAGACTGCCTGTCCTGATCGGAGGCGGGTATGACGCTCAGTTGGGCGCCGGTGTCACACAGGAAGCGCCGTCCGGACGCTTTGTCCGTGATGAAAAGTAAGTTGCCCGTGTGGCCGGCGCTCATGGCTGGTAATGAACTCCGGCCCGGCCGTTTCCCGGCTTGCCGAAGGTGCACGGGGGTCGGCATGTCCGGGCCTTCTGTCCGAACCTGGCATGATAATAACACCACGCCTGGTCAGGTGGAGGCTCCGGTCGTCGTGCTGGAGGTGGTCGGCGCGGCGTAGCGGCCGCCAATTGCGTCGGCAGTTCGGTCGTCGACCGTGCCGGGTGCTCGGGCGCCATGGGCGTTGCTTCGGATGGCGGTGGGCTCCAGGTCGCTGCTCCAATGCGTTGGCCTGCCGCGGAGATCTTGTCGGCTTCCCTGGCGAGGGCGCGGGGATCCGTGATCGTCGTGCTTGCCAGGGCGAGGCGTACCGGGCTAGGCAGCTGACGGAGGAACAGCTCCCGGAACAGGAATGCCGGAGAGTGCTCGCCGAGCAGCGAAAGCATGTAGTCCATTCGCTCGGACGGGCGCGTGTCGCCGAGCTCGGGCAGGTCGAGCAGGCACCGTGCGCGTTCCGCTGATGAGAGGGTGAAGGCGTCGAGGAGGAGCTTTTTAATCGCGTCGTATTTGTCAGCGGCTGGCGGGCGCTCGAGGAGGCTCAGGGCACGGGCCGCGGTGGCTGAGCCGAGTGCTGCTACCACATGGTGGAAGCTGGTGTCGTCGGCCGTGATGCCTCGCAGGGCGAACAGGGAGTCCGCCTGGGCAAACCAAACCGCCGCGTGAGCCTCCCAGAAGGTAGGCAGTTTGAGGGCAACTGCCGTGTCCATGTCGGGTCACCAATGTAGGAGCTATGCTCCAACGTAAATCGAAAGAATGGACGCGACAAAAAGCTGGAATTCGTCCGAGTTTCTTTATTGTGTCAAATCAACTCGGGTACTCTGAAAAGCCCGTTTATCGGGCAGCAATATATATACACATTATCCCGGAGCGTTTGCCCGGGAAAGGTGAGAGGGGGCGTGCCCGGGCGTCCTGGACGAGGCCTGGCAAGTCGAGAGCGGGCATGCCCGGGCGTCCCGGACGAGGGCCTGGCAAGTCGAGAGCGGGCATGCCCGGGCGTGGCCTGGCAAGTCGAGAGCGGGCATGCCCGGGCGTCCTGGGCGAGCCCGGCATGGTGATCGCTCCGCGTCCTCGGTAGGTGCAAGGCGATTGTGTATACCCAGCGGTAGCCGCTACATATATATATATATATATATATATATATATATATATATATATATATATATATATATATATATATATATATATATATATACATATATATATATATATATGTGTGGCCACATATGTATATATATATATACATACACGCATGTTGTATCACCTGATCAATATTGGGTCAATTACACTTTGGTAAATGATCAATACGATTTTTCTTAGTTTGGATTAAGTCGTAAATAAGCAAAGCAATAAATACAAGAACACAGTGTAAATGAGGTAAACACACCAACAGGAAAGGCACAACAGAGGGACACTTGGAGGAAGAATGAGCAAAGGCAAGAAACACAGAGAAAAAAAAAAAAAACGTTTTGCACGTGTAGCAAAAATGAACTCCGGGGTGCAATGCAGCAGTTATGGCCAAATGGCCCCCTAATATCCTTGTTTAATGGCTTACAGGATCGTGTGACCACTCATTTAACTACGTGTATTTCCATGGAGACAGTGGATCCATTGTATCTATCAACTTCTGCTTATGGAAAATAAATATATTCCTTCATTCATAGATAAGTCGATTTGGAGTAATAAAGAAAGCTCGATCAACTATAATAGTTAGAATAACTGGCAATGAGTCAGAACAATAGAGGTATTAATTCCTCCCTGACACTGTCACAACACATTGCTGCCAATGATACTTGAGGGGTCATGAATATTAAGGAGCTGTGTTGTGCATATTATTGGAACGACTTTGTGGGACGACCTTTCGGATTAAATTAGGAATGCAAATAGTTTTTTTACATCATTGTTATCATATTAAGATGACATAGTAAGGATGGATACATATGATTATGATTGAAAGGGATGAATCAAATGTAATTGGTGAGTGCGTGCTCATTATTGATTGAATAATTGTTCCATGTGTCAATGCGCGGATTAATGTTTAATTGCTCACCCAATCGGCAAACATTCTGGGCAATGATTTCTGTTGTCTGTTTTAAATTAACAATTATACAATTTATTTCAGAAAATATCACACTTTGCAATTTTTTCCCATTTATTCAATTAAATGTCTTACACAAAGGTAAGTCTATTCTGAGTACACGTCATGGCCCAGATATACAAGAAAAGAAAGTAACGAAACAAACTGAAAATAAAAATTATAGTAAGGAAGAATAAAAAAAAACTACGACGAGGCGAATAGCAAGAGAAAACAAAACCAGATATTTGAAAACAACCCGAAAATATTCTGCCGTGAACTACGGAAACAGAAGCAGAATGTGTCGTCCCCTCCTGAAAAGGACGAACTGGAACAATTCTGGAAATAAATTTATGAAGATGGAAAAAAGACCACAATAAGGAGGCTGAGTGGATCCGAAACATGGAAGAGAATAAGCAACATCTCGAGGAAATGCCCCCAGCAATAATTCTGGCTAAAATTCTCCAATACTTCTGGCTAAAACAAATTGATGGTCTCCACGTTCACTACGCTCGAGCATTCAATGAACTTATCCAAGGGGATCAGGAAACGAATGAATGGCTAACAGAGGGTAACACCTTCCTCATCCCAAAATCTGAAGAGACCCAACTACCCCACAAATACCGGCCAATAACTTGTCTACCAACAACATACACACTTTTAACAGGAATCATCATATAAACAATGTACCACCACCTAACACAACAAGGAGGACAAGAGGCAAAACAGAGGGGATGCAAGAGAGGATGTTATGGAACAATAGACCACCTACTCCTAAACAAGGCGATATTCATAAATTGCAATACGAGAAGAACCAAATTGTCCGCAGCATGGATAGACTTTGCCCGTCCTTTGCCCGGAGGGAGAAAAACATTGCCCGTCTCCGCTCATCCCTCTCCTCCACGGCTGCAGAAACCCTCATCCACGCCTTCATCACCTCCCGTCTGGACTACTGCAATAACCTCCTCTATGGTTCACCCTCAAAAATCACCAATAAACTCCAATACATTCAGAACTCCGCTGCCCGTCTACTCACCCATTCCCGGACCCGTGACCACATCACCCCCGTCCTTTACAAGCTTCACTGGCTCCCCATCCCCCAGAGAATCCAGTACAAAATCCTCCTCTTGACATACAAAGCCCTCCATAACCTGGCCCCATCCTACCTGGCTGACCTCCTCTCCAGACACACTCCCACCCGCAACCTCCGCTCTGCTGGTACCAACCTCCTGACCCCCTCCATCCGGACCAAATTCAGATCCTGGGGGGACAGGGCCTTCTCCATCGCTGCTCCCACCCTCTGGAACTCACTACCTCACACCATCAGAGACTCCTCCTCACTCACCACATTCAAAACATCACTAAAGACCCACCTGTTCAACACTGCATTCAACATTCAACCCACAGCATTTAACCCCTGACTATCTCTTCTCCTTCTCCCTCCTTTTGCTTTAAATATTTCCCTATTGATTCTTGTCTTTTTGCAATTGTTGTTTTCATGTATTGTTATGCATTATGTTTGCCACTCTGTCAAAGCGCCTTTGGGCTTCTGGAAAAGCGCTATACAAAATAAATGAATTATTATTATTATTATTCTTATTAGACTATATAAAAAAGTTTTTAATAGTGTCCCAGATTCATGGATGATAAAATGCATGTAAATGTACATGATAAATCCACAAATAATCAAGCTGATTGAGAAAGCAATGGAACTATGGAATACCACACTAATCCTGAAGCACTCAGAAGGAAAGAAAGATTGGCATACAAGGAGTGAAGATATGATGCAGGAGTCATTTTTGCCACTCCTACCCCCCTCCTGCTTGGCCTCGCTCTGGATCTCCTAAGCAACCTCATTAATGAGCAAGGACACAGATGCACCCTAACATCGAATAAAATAACATCCAATGAAATAAGAAACGTGACACATCTACTATATATGGATGACTTAAAACTCTCTGCACCGAACAACGAAAAATTGGCAGTACAACTGAAATTGGTGAAAGTTCTCCGACGACATCCAAATGAAATTTGGCCTAGCTAAGTGTGCCAAGTACACATTTTTCCAAGGTAGATAAAAAAACGGACAACATAAAAATTGACCTAGATAGAACAATACAAGAGCGAGACAATGAAGCATCTTACAAATACCCTGGAGTGGAAGAGGGCCACCAAATATGTCGTAAAAACTGCACCAAACAATTACCAAAGAATACCTGCATATAACGTGGCTGATTCTGAAAACATATCTCACCCCAAGGAACAAAATCAAAGCCATAAACCAACTCGCAGTACCAGTGTTCCAATACAATTGCGGAATAGTAAACTGGCCACAAGCAGAACTAAAAAAACTAGATATCAAAACAAGGAAACTCCTCACTATCCACAAAATGTTCTACAAAAATCATTGCCTTCAAAAATGTACCTGCCGTGGAAAGGAGAAGGTGGCGGCAGGAGGGAACTCAATCAAATGCACAGAGCGATGACTGCAGGATTATCAGAGTATGTGAAAGGTTAATCAGACTAACGAATACAATTTGTGTACAAGCATGAACACAACAAGCCAGAAAAGTTATCTCTCACTCATAAAAACTTCCAAAAACAGGTGTGAATAGAAGATATCATGGACCAAACTGAAACAGCAACAAATCCAAGATGGCTGCTATACCACATGACCTATGGATCATGTGCATGCAATTTCAAATTTTTAGGATAATGAATTTTATTAAAACATTTTTGGCTGGTATACCACTTCACCTATGATGTCATCATTATCATGCATTTGGTCCCCATTAGGAGTACTTGACAATGTTCCAAGTTTCAAATTTTTCCATTCAGCGGTTTCCGAGAAATAATATTTTAATTATTTGCCTTTAATCCAAGATGAATGCCATACCACGTGACCTATGACATCACAATTATCATATAAACATTCTGCATGAGTGTCACTCCTACCCTGAAAGTTTCATCTCAATCGGACATATGGTTGCTGAGAAAAACGAGGTTTAACACGTACGGACGGACAGACGGACAACCCGAAAACATAATGACTCTGGCATAATGACTTCGGGGACGGAGGCATAAAAAATATGATCTGTAGTAGTCATGTGTTGCTGTTGTACACTATGCTTGGTTGTCATGCAAGCAATCAGAAATCTCAATCCTACAGAGAGACTAAAAGTATAGAATGAATGAATGAATGATCGTTTTAAGACCATTTTCCCCGCTAGAGCGGGGGTTAGCCTTGCGGGCCCCATGACAATCATGGTTCCCTGTTTGAAGCAATGTTTTATGGCCGGATGCCCTTCCTGGCACCAACCCTTGGTCGCCTCTTACAATGCGCAGGGATACGGTGTACCTATTCTAACTGGGATCATTCATCCCAGCAAGCTGGTACTCAATTTGCCGACCTCGGAAGGATGACAGGCTGAGTCAACCCCCCTGGCGTTAATTCAGCGATCGACCGGGATTCGAACCCAGGATCCTAAGATCCCAAGCCGGCACCCTAACTGCTAGGCCAACACCAGAGACTGAAAGTATAGGTAGTGGTGATATTGTTGCGGAAATGAGGATTGAGTTTTTTTATTGTGTTGTATTGTGGTAAATTGTTGTGTAACATTGCTTGATTCTGGCCCCTCCTGCCTCCAGTGTTGTGTAAAGGTCAAAGGGCGTCCCAGTAGTTAATTCCATAAAGCATACATTGAAGGACACTATAATATCCCTGTTCAGTAGTTTATATCCTTATTATGTGTTTTAGGGTAAGGCCTTGCCTTCCATTAAAATGACACTCCATTGCACCGAGTGAAAAAGATAGATTCCCTTCATTCTTCATTCCCATTCCCAAAAACCTCCATTTCCCCTTTCGTCATGGCCAAGCCTCAATCTGCCAATTACATCCCCTCCAAGTCTCCATTGCCAACTGCACTGGGCAGTTGGCCAGTTTGTTACAGCTGTGGGTTGTTTTCGCCCCAAAGCCGCCATTGAACATGTGCTCGAGTTGGGGAAGAAAGGCGTGCCCGCCCGTCTTCATCAAGGGCGGAGCCAGAGGGTCGCGCGACCAACCAGGGCCGAGGTGAGCACACCGATGGGCGTGTCCTAAAAACCGGCGGCTTAATCGCCAGAGGCGCTATAAAGGCGCGCGCGCAAGAAGTTGGGAAGAGCTGAGTTGTGTGGTTTTGGTCAGAGTTGGTCGTTAGTTGGTCGTCAGTGGTGGTCAGTGGTTGCGTTGAGTGGTTGCGTTGGTTGCGTTGAGTTGTCGGTGGTGAGAAGTGATTGGGCCAAGAGAGAGAGAAAGAGTGGCTGGACCAAGAAAGAGAGAGGAGAGAACCCGTCATGCCAGACCCCCCCACCAGCGCGTCGGCTCCACCAAGCAGCTCCGACCCGTGATCCCGCGCACACGACAGGATCGGTGGCATCAGCGGCCGTCGAGGTCCAGTCCGACGTCCCGTGCGGGATCAAGCTCCAGCCAGCTCCGTGCCTTCCCCCCCCCCCCCCCCCCCCTCCAGCCACACACCTCCTTCCAGCCAATCCACTCTGCAATTCCCCATTCGTGTACGTGAGTTTGTTCTGTTTGTTCTGTCCAGGGAATAAGTTAAGCTTGTATAGTTAAGCTAGTAATTTTCACTGTGTCTCTAATACCTTCTGTATATTATTTTATTATCTTTCCTTCTCCTTGGTTTTTTTGAGCCTGTATATAGTAGGAATAAATTTAGTAGTATTTTCAACCTTTTTTCATCTTCTTCTTCTTCTTCACATCCATGTCGCTTTTGTCTTTTCCATATTGAATATCTGTGGCGCGATCCAGCCAACGTTCGGGAAGGGTTAATCGGGGTAACTGTTCGGCCGCGGTGCCTCCGCTCGGCAAACAACATCCTTATCCGCGGACCGTAACAATATTATTGTGCTGCAGTCTGAAGATCAATATACAGTATGTGGTGAATATTATGGCTCTTTGGAAGGAAATATCACGTGACAACAAATAATATGACCCTACTGCAAAGCCGCAATGAGCCGGCGGAGCAAAAGCCTCTTGCCACTATTTTACCCATCACTGTGGCATCAGTAGGTTAGGTAGTTGGAAGTAGGTAGGTGTAGTCGGTAGCGTACCTAGTTCAAAATGACACCATTTGCATTCTGGATGAGATTAAAATTTATAAAATTTACTTCTTGATTAATTCGGTGAATTCCGTCTCAACTTCGGATATTTCCGGCCGTGAAAAACTACCCCCTACGGCCGCGAGATTTCTAAAAAATAATTCTTCGTCAATTTTAGAATATTTGACGCCGTTTTCAATCTCCGAAACGCGGTACCGGTAATAAGCTTTTTTGAAATGTTTTTTCAAATGCTCGAATCTCATTGGTTCCGGTGTTTGGTGAAGATTTTCGCTGAAGATAACCAGGGCCCGTAGGGGGCTGGGGAACGAGGGTGGTCTTAAAGTATTTTAATTACAAATTCGAGGTGTATAAGATTGTAAATCAAACAAAGACGGGTGAAACAAGCTCCTATTGAACTTTTTCGCAATTTTTTATGCATACTTCCGCATCCGCAAGATGGCGGCCTCCATGGAGCGATTTGGTGCGTCAAAGCTTCGAAATTCTCAAAGGATCCAGCAAAATCTGGCTTTTCAACATAATACGTACGCGTTCATTCACAACACCGGCTTCGCCGGCTATAAATCAGTCTTAGGGAGAGAAGACAACTCCATACCTCAAAAGATGAGCTTCCTTAGCTTCCTTCCACATTGTCAGAATTTGTGTGTGTGTATGTATGCATGTATGTGTATATACATATATACATATATATGTCGAAAGATTTCACATGTCATTATATACATATGTTCTGTGTGTAAAGTTTGGTTCCTTCCCTGGAACAATTGTGGTCAGTGTGCAAACAATTAAAAAAATTAAAACACCTTTGAGTACAAATATAATGATGAATCACATCACAGAACACTAATTAATGAATGACACCCTCAAGAAAAAACAGATTCACTGTATGACTGCACAGGTATTCATGACTCAAACTCTTACCTTCACACTTTGGTATCGGCCCATCCCAGGAGACGTTGTCTTCGCGTGAAACACATGTTAGGACCTCTGGACCCTCGTTGCGGATAAAACCCTCTTCACAGGCGAATGAAATGGACTTCCAGAGCAAAAAACTTTCTCCAAACCTCTTGCCATTTACTGGAATCCCCGGATCAAAACACTCGTTGTGGGCAAAGGCTGTAAAGTCGGTGGACACAAATGGATTCATAAGTTAAACCTGCTGCACTTGGCAGCAATATTATTTAGGAAAGCACAAGAAAGTTCATACATATCCATCTGTCATAACCCGAAGTTGATTCCTTGTTCAATCGAGCTCACGGGATTTTCATTACTAGGTGAGTTCAGACATGATACCTGAATAGAACCCCCAAAGGAAATAGTGCAGCACCAATTTGCTGGAAAAACATCAAAATCACACTTATACTACCAAATCTGACTCAAATGGCATTCATTTAAAGTCTGGGAGGTTGGCGGTTCAAACCCTGGCCAATTCATACCAAATACAAAACATGCTGCTACATGCTGCTTTCTTGCTGCGGACACTGAGCATTTAAAAACAATGGAGAATGGACAAACAGAGATGGGTTGGTAATTGCAGTGCAGGCTTTGATGGGCCTAGTAGCTTCCTCCTGTGTTGAAGTTTCATGAAAGGGACCTCATACTGTATGATTATTATTATATTACTCGTACAAAGCCCATCAAATATGACAGGTTGAAACAGTTTATTTGATGGTGCAGCCTCGTGAGCGTGCCGCAGTCTGAAGCCTTGGCCTAGTGTAGGGTGTGCTTATATCTTCTTTATTTATTAGACATCTTATGGACATAAATGAACACTCATTTTACTCTGTGTGTGTGTGTGTGTGTTGCCCATCACTTTCAGCGAATTTCACCTCCCTGCACCTTGCATTTATTGTTATTTTAAAAAAACGTTTCTGTACACCGCCGTTGATGCTCGGTTTGCAAGCCACCGTCTACATTTCCAATAGAAGAAACATAAATACTCTTTTATGGAAAACGTCTCTCGAGTTTGTTTTATCCTCAAAAACAGACTGTAGTGAACACGCTTTCGTGTTAAAAGATTGGCCTTTAAAACCTACCCTTATGAAGGGGGACAGACAAACACACAAACGGATATTGTGTTTTATATGGTAGATTAGATACTGAATTAGGCTGCTCAAAATAGCACTCCGAAATCTCACATCTGTGTATAAAGTGGCTGTAGCTCACAGTGAGTGCAGTAACCTTTCGAGGATAATCAAGGAAATATAAACACAGGAGCAGGTTATTTGGCCTATTTTGCCTGCGTCATATTCATACCTTCTTCGGCTGGTCTATCAATTGAATCCATATTTTATACTTAGTACTACCCCAAGCTTATCATGAACTTCATGCAATTTAACATCCACAAGCACCCAACCTTCGATAATTAACTGAAATATATATTTTAGTATGATAGGAAAAGAGTTGCACCAGCATACCAGCATACCAGCATACCAACATACCAGCACACCAGCATACCAGCATACCAGCATACCAGCACACCAGCACACCAGCATACCAGCACACCAGCATACCAGCATACCAGCATACCAGCACACCAGCACACCAGCATACCAGCATACCAGCACACCAGCATACCAGCACACCAGCATACCAGCATACCAGCACACCAGCATACCAGCACACCAGCATACCAGCACACCAGCACACCAGCATACCAGCATACCAGCACACCAGCATACCAGCACACCAGCACACCAGCACACCAGCATACCAGCATACCAGCATACCAGCACACCAGCATACCAGCATACCAGCACACCAGCATACCAACACACCAGCATACCAGCACACCAGCATACCAGCATACCAGCATACCAGCACACCAGCATACCAGCACACAGTGCCGCCGTACTCTATCTCAATATTTCAAGGGCAAACCAAACGAAAATTAACTTTTCATTAAAACACGAGAATTTATTGTTCCTTTTGTGGTATTTTGAATTTTTTTATTTAAATTTTTGGCAATTCCCTTCTAGTTATAAAAAGGCATTAAAAATTGAGGTATTTTGCACCTGAAGCAAAAGACTGTTCCCTTTGACCCATTATGTCGTGGAATAAAGACTGATATGACCATGGTGGTTAGCGTTGAAACATTACATGGCACAACCTCTGATACAGACTGAGATTATACTGACAGTTGTGAATGTGCAGTGTCCCACAATATATGGAAATTGATGAAAGGTGTAATAAGGAAAGCAGAGATGATGAAAATAAAGGCCCTAATCAGTGACGGGTCTAAAAAGGTGGTCTAGTGGGGGCACAGGTTGTTTTTGTTTGTTTGTGTTTTTAGTACCTGATATTCGGACTAAACACACAAGGCCAAACAAAAAGGTTATATTGTGGCGGACACAAAAGCCCACTGGCGTGGTGACATCATTCCACGCACCAAGTGGGCGGTGGCCACGCCCGAGGGGTAGGCGTGGCCTCATGATATACACCGGGCGACCAGCCCGGAGGAGTTCAGTGTTACAGTGTAGTCTTACAATAAAGACGTTTATATGTTACCGCTTGTCCGCTTCCTCCTTGCTCACAAGCAGCGCGCGTAACGCCGCGCTTTACTGGTGACCCCGACGTTGGATCTGCCGGAGCGATCCTTCCACACGCGACGCCATCGCCATGGCCGACTTCGTCAAACTTCCAGAATTTTGGGAGGCTCAGGCCGAAGTCTGGTTCGTCCAGGCCGAAGCCCAATTTCAGCTTCGGCACCTCACCGGCGATGACACGCGCTATTGCCACGTCGTCGCCTCCCTCGGGCCCGGCACGGCCGCTCAAGTTGTGTCCGTCCTTCGCCACCCACCGAAAGGCCACAAGTACGAGGCACTCAAGCGGCTACTCCTAGCCACGTTCAGCCTCACGGACGACGCACGGGCCGACCGCCTCCTGGATCTCCCCGAGCTCGGTGAGACGCGCCCGTCGGTCCGAATGGACCATATGCTGTCACTGTTGGGCGACGAAGCTCCCGGTTCGCTATTCCGGGCGCTTTTCCGTCGCCAACTTCCAGCGCAGGTTCGCCTCGCGTTGGCCGGGACCGGGCTAACGGAACCCCGAGCATTGGCGGCCGAGGCGGACAAGTACTTCGCCACTTCGGACACGCGGCGAGCGTTGGCGTGGCCGTCACGGCCTTCGACGCTGATATTCAGCAGCATGTTCCACAGCATCATCTTCTACAGCACGCTGATGTTCAGCAGCACGCTGATGTTCAGCAGCATGCTGATACGCACCTCGTGAACACCGCCACGCCCCGCCCACCGCCGCGGCGAAAACCGCCACCGCGGGGAAACCCGTCGACTCCACCGGCCTGGCGGAGCCAGCCGCGCTCCTCCAGCTCCACCACCTGGTGCTGGTTCCACGCCAAGTTCGGCCACGAAGCTCGGCGGTGTCATCCGCCGTGCTCCTTCAACGGGTCGGGAAACGCCCGGGCCGGCGCTCAATAGTGGCGATGAGCGCCGGCCGTTCGAGCAGCCTGCTGTTCATAACGGACACCTTCTCCGGGCGCCGTTACCTGTGCGACACGGGAGCGCAGGTGAGTGTCATTCCCGCCGGCACGTCAGACAAGCACGCCGCGGGTGGGGGCCCCGCGCTGCTTGCCGCGAACGGGACGCCCATCCGTACGTACGGAAAACGCTGCCTCTCTCTGCGGTTTGGAGGGCAGGTTTTCCGATGGACGTTCGTCACCGCCGACGTGCCCATGGCACTGCTTGGCGCGGACTTCCTGTGCGCTAATGGGCTCCTGGTCGACGTCAAGCGCAGACGGCTTGTCCAGGCCGAGACGTTCAGCTCGCTCGCTTGTGCGTTGCCCAGCTCAACGAGCGGCTTGCCAAGCGGCTTGCCGAACGATTCGGTTCCGGCCACGTTGGTCTGTACGCTTCCGGCAGTGGACGCATTCACCCGCCTCCTCGCCGGCTTCCCGGCCCTCACGCGGCCCACCTTCTCGGCGGGGGCCGTCAAGCACGGGGTGGCCCATCACATCCCCACCGTCGGGCCACCGGTCTACGCCTGGGCACGCCGCCTCGAGCCGACGAAGCTGGCGGTGGCAAAAGCGGAGTTCGCTACCCTGGAGCGACTCGGCATCGTTCGGTGCTCAGAGAGCGCTTGGGCGTCGCCGCTGCACATCGTGCCGAAGCCCGGCGGGGGATGGCGACCGTGCGGGGACTATCACCGTCTCAATGACGCCACGACTCCCGACCGCTACCCCGTCCCCCACATTCAGGACTTTTCCGCCCGTTTGGCGGGCAGGTCCTTCTTCTCGAAGGTGGACCTCATACGCGGCTACCATCAGGTCCCCGTCAGGCCGGAGGACGTCCCGAAGACGGCGGTCATCACGCCATTCGGACTCTTCGAGTTCCTGCGCATGCCCTTCGGTCTGAAGAATGCGGCTCAGGCGTTCCAGCGACTGATGGACAGCGTCCTGCGCGACTTGGATTTTGTCTACGTCTACCTGGACGATATCCTCGTCGCCAGCGCGTCCCACGAAGAGCACCTACGCCACCTCCGCACGCTCTTCGAACGCCTGGGCCAGCATGGCCTGATTGTGAACCCCGCAAAGTGCCGGTTCGGCGCCGCCACAATCGATTTTCTGGGGCACCGTGTCACCAGGCACGGAGCCGTCCCCCTGCCGGCCAAGGTGGAGGCGGTGAAGGGGTTTCCGCGCCCCCGCACAATCAGAGGGCTGCAGGAGTTCCTGGGCATGGTGAACTTTTACCATCGGTTCCTGCCCCGTATCGCCCAGCTCCTGCGCCCCCTGCACGAAGCTCTCCGAGGTAAGCCGGGCAAAGGCGACGTTACCTGGACCGAGCAGATGGACACGGCGTTCACGGGCGCGAAGCTCGCCTTGGCTAATGCCACCATGCTCGCGCACCCGGCGCCCGATGCACCGATCGCCCTCACCACCGATGCCTCGGACTACGCGGTGGACCGGTGCACGAGCAATGGGTGCGTGGAGCTTGGCAACCGCTGGCGTTCTTTAGCCGGCAGCTTCGCCCGCCCGAACGCCGTTACAGTACCTTCGACCGCGAGTTGCTCGGACTTCACTTGGCGGTCAGGCACTTCCGCCATCTGCTCGAGGGCCGGGCGTTCACTGCCTTCGTCGACCACAAGCCGCTGATCTTCGCGATGGGCAAGGTCACCGAGCCGTGGTCGGCCCGGCAGCAGCGTCACCTCTCGGCCGTGTCCGAGTACACGACGGACATCCAGCACGTCGCGGGGAAGGACAACCCGGTGGCGGATTGCCTTTCCCGGGCCGTCGCCCACGCAGTCCACCTCGGCATCGACTATGCCCGGATGGCAGCGGACCAGGCCGCTGACCCCGACGTCCAGGCCTTGCGGACCGCCGTCACGGGCCTCCGCGTCACCGAGGTGCCGTTCGACGGCGCGGGCGCGGCCCTCTTGTGCGACGTCTCCCTCGGGCGTCCTCGCCCCATTGTGCCCGCGGGCTGGCAGCGCCAGGTGTTTGACGCCATCCACGGCCTGTCCCACCCGGGCGCGAGGGCCTCCCAAAGGTTGATCGCCGACAAGTTCGTCTGGCATGGCCTCCGGAAGGCCGTCCGCGGCTGGGCCAGGACGTGCCTCGCGTGCCAGCGCGCCAAAGTGCACCGGCACACCCAGGCCCCGTTGGCCCCGTTCACGGTGCCGGAACGCCGGTTTGACCACGTCCACGTGGACCTGGTGGGACCTCTGCCCCCCTCGCGGGGTTTCACCTACGTCCTCACCATGGTGGACCGCACCACCCGGTGGCCGGAGGCCGTGCCCTTGGCGTCGACAACGGCGGCCGATGTCGCGCAGGCTTTCATCGCCACCTGGGTCGCCCGGTTCGGCGCCCCCTCAGACATCTCATCCGACCGCGGCCCCCAGTTCACCTCGGAGCTCTGGGGGGCGGTTGCGCAGGGGCTCGGGGTCCGGCTGCACCGAACCACGGCCTACCACCCCCAGGCTAACGGCCTGTGTGAGCGATTTCACCGCTCATTGAAGGCGCGCTCCGGGCCACCCTCCGCGACGGCGGCTGGGTCGACAGGCTCCCCTGGGTCCTGCTGGGCCTCCGGACGGCGCCCAAGGAGGACCTGCGCGCATCCGCGGCGGAGTTGGTCTTCGGGCAACCGCTGCGGGTGCCGGGCGAGTTCCTCCCCGACTCCACGGCACCATGGTCCGCGGCACAGCAGCGCTCCGCTCTGCAAGAGACCGCCCAGAGGTTCGCCCCGGTGCCAACGGCATGCCACGGGCACCCACCGACGCACGTCGCCCCGGAGCTTCGCACGGCGGAGTACGTCTTCGTCCGCCTTGATGCCCATCGGACACCACTGCGGCCCCCGTACGACGGGCCTTTCCGCGTGCTGGAGACCGGGGCGAAGCACTTCACCCTGGACATCGGCGGTACTCCTGACCGCGTTTCGGTAGACCGCCTCAAGCCGGCCCACCTCGATGTGGACCATCCACCGCCAGTGGCCCGACCCCCACGTCGGGGCCGCCCTCCTGCGGGCGGACCCCCGGCACCGCCCAGCCCCGCCGCCACGCCGCCCCCCGGTCCTGCACCCATCCCAGGGGCAGCCAGGGGCATCCCACCTGGCATCCCTGCACCCCGGACGCCGCCAATCGCCAGGGGGCGCTTCGGCCGGGTCATTCGTCTGCCCCGCAAACTGGCCCTCCAGGTGCGCGGGAATTCTGGGGGGGCGCGTGTGGCGGACACAAAAGCCCACTGGCGTGGTGACATCATTCCACGCACCAAGTGGGCGGTGGCCACGCCCGAGGGGTAGGCGTGGCCTCATGATATACACCGGGCGACCAGCCCGGAGGAGTTCAGTGTTACAGTGTAGTCTTACAATAAAGACGTTTATATGTTACCGCTTGTCCGCTTCCTCCTTGCTCACAAGCAGCGCGCGTAACGCCGCGCTTTAATATCTGTATTATTTATTTATTTACTGTTATTTATTATCAGAATCAGAGTGGGTGGCTCGAATTCTGGAGTAAACCGATTGAGCTGCCACCTGCCAGTTTTCTACAATATAAACTTCAATTGTCACAAACTGTCGAAAAGACGAGAATGAATGAAATTTTGATGGTCAGTTTTAGAGGTAGGCATCACAATTGTTGTAGTCATGACCTGTAAGGTCAATGGATGATTAGGAGCGGGGGGGGGGCAGGGGGGGAGGGGGTGGGAGGTTGCATCTTGCTCCTGACTATGAACTGTCAGACTGGTGTTGCACAGACAGGGTGTGGCACGAAATAGGACACACCATCCATGTATGGCATGAGATACAGGTGTGATAGGAAATCTGGTCCTGGTCACATCTACACTCTAGAGCAGGGGTGGGTGGGCATGTGCCCCCTCCCCATGCCCCGATCCACCACTGGTAATGGTTCGGTCAATTCATTTATTCATGTATGTGCTAGCTGTTGTTATTGTTATATAATGGAGACGATTATCCCGCTTTGTGTGGTCGGCCTGGGGGAAGCTTGGCCCAAATATTTCCCGAGCCGGCCTGGCCAGGCCTGACAATCGCCTAGTTAGGGAAGGAATTATGCATTTTGCAATGGTGCCAGTGAAACTCTCCTAATCTTTGCGAAGGACACCATGGGGGTGGGATACTTGGGTAGAGGTGAGTGTGCATACCTCTAGGCTATCCTGCCAACCCCCATTTATGTGCTAGTACCCTGACCAAATGATAAATTCTTATATAGGGGTAGGGGGCAGTGGGTTTGGGGGTACTAATGTACATCAGTGGTATATGTAGAGCCACACTTCCACACATCAACAAATACTACAACCAACAGCGAGATGCTACACACTCCTGAAATATTTTTTGTAATTACCGGATATTTGTGAAACATGAAAATTATCTCGTAATAAATCAAAACGTGACAGTCATATTGCACCATTGTGGAATTTACATCTACACCTAATAAATGGCAGCAATTAAAGCAACTATACCTACTCGTATAGCTGATGTTGAAGCCTCGGCCTGAAGTAGAGTGGTCTGACAAAAACTCGAGGCGGAAATTGGGACCAGAACTGATGAGAAATGTTGGCACCTCATGGCCAGTGTAGCTTCCGAGAAGATGTGCATCATGCCGCACACCATCCTTCACTACCAGGAAGTCAAATTGGAGCTCCAAATCAAGGTCGTGGAAGAGTAGGCGGGTTCGCGAACCCTCTTGACCCAGAATGAGCCATGCACAGTTGAGGTTACTCTCATAGCCATGTGGATAACGCGGTGACAAGATTGTTCCTGATGGCAATGTGAAGTTGAAGTTGCAAGGAACTGTGGAGAAGGTGGAAAACACAGTTGATTTTGGGGTGAGATTAAGAATTCATAATAAGCCCATGTTTCTTTTCAAATATGTTTATTTCCGTTTTCCGGTTCAAGTCCATTGGAGAGCTGAATCTGCCCTCTTTGAAAAGCTAAGTTCTGTCCATCATATAATTTATGTCCCTCAATTGTGCTGTTTGCAAAACTATTGTAAATATTTGGGTGTCTGCTACTGTAGCAGTAATTTCTGTATGACTTTGTATATCCGCTAATATGTACATATGTATGTCCACTTTGTATATCCGCTAATATGTATGTATGTCCACTTTGTATATCCGCTAATATGGATATGTCCACTTTGTATATCCGCGAAGATGTATGTATGTCCACTTTGTATATCCGCTAATATGTATGTATGTCCACTTTGTATATCCGCTAATATGTATGCATGTCCACTTTGTATATCCGGTAATATGTATATATGTATGTCCACTTTGTATATCCGCTAATATGTATGCATGTCCACTTTGTATATCCGCTAATATGTACATATGTATGTCCACTTTGTATATCCGCTAATATGTATGCATGTCCGCTTTGCATATCCGGTAATATGTATATATGTCCACTTTGTATATCCACTAATATGTATGTATGTCCACTTTGTATATCCGCTAATATGTATGTTTGTCCACTTTGTATATCCGCTAATATGTATGTATGTCACTTTGTATATCCGCTAATATGTATGTATGTCAACTTTGTATATGCGTTAATATGTATGTATGTCGACTTTGTATATCCGCTAATATGTATGTATGTCCATTTTGTATATCCGCTAATATGTATGTTTGTCCACTTTGTATATGTGCTAATATGTATGTATGTCAACTTTGTATATCCGCTAATATGTATGTATGTCCACTTTGTATATGCGCTAATATGTATGTATGTCCACTTTGCATATCCGCTAATATGTATGTATGTCCACTTTGTATATCCGCTAATATGTATGTGTGTCCACCTTGTATATCCGCTAATATGTATGTTTATCCGGTTTGCATATCCGCCAATATGTATGTATGTCCACTTTGTATATCCGCTCATATGTATGTTTGTCCACTTTGTATATCCGCTAATATGTATGTATGTCCACGTTGCATATCCGTTAATATGTATGGATGTCCACTTTGTATATCTGCTAATATGTATGTGTGTCCACCTTGTATATCCGCTAATATGTATGTTTGTCCACTTTGTATATCTGCTAATATGTATGTATGTCCGCTTTGTATATCCGCCAATATGTATGTATGTCAACTTTGTATATCCGCTAATATGTATGTATATCCGCTTTGTATATCCGCTAATATGTATGTATGTCCATTTTGTATATCCTCTAATATGTATGTATGTCCACTTTGTATATCTGCTAATATGTATGTTTGTCCACTTTGTATATCCGCTAATATGTATGTATGTCCACTTTGTATATCCGCTCATATGTATGTATGTCCACTTTGTATATCCGCTAATATGTATGTGTGTCCACCTTGTATATCCACTAATATGTATGTTTATCTGGTTTGCATATCCGCTAATATGTATGTATGTCCACTTTGTATATCCACTAATATGTATGTATGTCCACTTTGTATATGCGCTCATATGTATGCATGTCGACTTTGTATATCCGCTAATATGTATGTATGTCCATTTTGTATATCTGCTAATATGTATGTTTGTCCACTTTGTATATGCGCTAATATGTATGTATGTCAACTTTGTATATCCGCTAATATGTATGTACATCCACTTTGTATATCCGCTAATATGTATACCATGTCAATTTTGTATATCTGCTAATGTGTATGTATGTCCACTTTGTATATCCGCTAATATGTATGTTTGTCCACTTTGTATATCCGCTAATATGTATGTATGTCCACTTTGTATATGCGCTAATATGTATGTATGTCCACTTTGTATATCCGCTAATATGTATGTGTGTCCACTTTGTATATCCGCTAATATGTATGTATGTCCACTTTGTATATCCGCTAATATGTATGTTTATCCGGTTTGCATATCCGCTAATATGTATGTATGTCCACTTTGTATATCCGCTAATATGTATGTATGTCAACTTTGTATATGCGCTAATATGTATGTATGTCCACTTTGTATATCCGCTAATATGTATGTATGTCCATTTTGTATATTCGCTAATATGTATGTTTGTCCACTTTGTATATCTGCTAATATGTATGTACGTCTTTGTATATGCGCTAATATGTATGTATGTCCACTTTGTATATCCGCTAATATGTATGTTTGTCCATTTTGTATATCCGCTTATATGTATGCATATCCGGTTTGTATATCCGCTAATATGTATGTATATCCGGTTTGTATATCCGCTAATATGTATGTATGTCCACTTTGTATATCCGCTAATATGTATGTATATCCGGTTTGTATATCCGCTAATATGTATGTATGTCCACTTTGTATATCCGCTAATATGTATGTATGTCCACTTTGTATATGCGCTAATATGTATGTATGTCACTCTGTATATCCGCTAATATGTATGTATGTCCATTTTGTATATCCGCTAATATGTATGTTTGTCCACTTTGTATATCCGCTAATATGTATGTTTGTCCACTTTGTATATCCGCTAATATGTATGTTTGTCCACTTTGTATATCTGCTAATATGTATGTTTGTCCACTTTGTATATGCGCTAATATGTATGTTTGTCCTCTTTGTATATCCGCTAATATGTATGTATGTCTTTGTATATGCGCTAATATGTATGTATGTCCACTTTGTATATCCGCTAATATGTATGTTTGTCCATTTTGTATATCCGCTAATCTGTATGTATATCCGGTTTGTATATCCACTAAATTGTTTGGCGAATACGGGAGCAAATGTGGTCTGCTTCTACTATGTGCCCTTCCTGCGCAGACCCATAAAAATACATTTATGGGTCTGCGGATGTACTAGTTTCTAAAATCCTCAATTTTCATTCGATTGACTTGAAATTTGAAGAGCATTTGCATATCAGGTCACTGAATTCAGCCACCAATTATTTTTTAGGTCGAATTTGTTTTATGGATTTCACAAGTATTTTGATATGCATGACATCTTTCTAGTTTGTTTGTTTCTCTTTGAGCTGAGGATATCTCAAGAAGTTATGGACAGATTCGGACAAAACTAGGTGGACAGGTTGGGTGTGTGATGAGGATGAATTCATAGGATATTGGTGAGGATCCGGATACGAGAATATTTTTTTAATTTTAGAAGTGATTCTTCACCATTGAGAGGTAGGCCAACAAAAATACATAGCATGATATTTCAAAACGTTATCGACGGGTTCAGACAAAACTTGGTGGATGAGATGTTTAGGTGATAAGAACAAGCCGATTATATTTTGGTTAAAGTCCAGATCCAAATTCGGCCTTTCAGTGGGGTACCAAACGTAAACGTTTCAGCTTGGCAGAGATGCTCTACTGAGTGCCATTCTACTTCACACTTATTTCTAATAAGCCACGGTGATGAAAAAAAATCACTAACTTCACTTGCCTTGTAAGGGCCAAAGGCACAGCATCCCTTGGCTGACCACTGGCACAATTTGTGAGGCTTAGCATATAACAATAATAGTGGATCGACACAAGGACATGGAATTCAATTAGCACTCGGCTCCTTAGAATTGATCTCAATTGTTAAGCATTTTGGGGGTTCTGGCAATTAAGAACACCTATCAAGGGAGATTGATGGCAATACCTTTGTGTTTTTCATGTGCAAATTAGTCCACCCAGTAACACCATGCATGTTCATACAAAATGTCTATCACATGACCCACAAGGTATGAATTTGCAAAAGCATTGTAAGCAGCGACCCTCGAAATTGGCATCATCAAGCTGCCTTCATTAAATATCTCATTCCATTACATGTGCCATTAAACATGAAAGATAAAATATGCGACGATGTACATTTTTTTGCACCAGAAGAAACAGAAAACTGATAAACCCACCACCATATTGCTAAGCACGAAGAGAAACTCACAGGTGCATTGAGGTATATTTGCCGACCACTGGCTGCTCTTCTGGCAGGTGATGCTCTGATCTCCAGATAGCTCGAAAGCATCCTGGCACTCAAACGTGAGTGAAGCTCCATGAGAGAAGTTTAGACCAATGCGCCTTCCATGCGAGGGGACACCAGGATCCCCGCAGCTCCCAGATGATATTTCTGTCGCGAGCATGTCACATGAAATTTACTCAAAAGAAAGAAGAGATCCCTGCAAGGTTATGGTTCTACGAGTAGTATGGTAAAGACGGATGGAGCAGATAAATATATAGCAGATATATCCAGAATAAATACATAGATATATAGATAAATATATAAATATAAATAATATATAAATAATATATATATATATATATATATATATATATATATATATATATATATATATATATATATATATATATATATATATATATAATATATATATATATTTATATATTGTTTATAAAAGGGTAGATTGATGCATGTAAAACAATTTTTTCAAAAGGAATTTGTCTTTCTAATATTGGGAACAAATTCCCATAATTAGGTTTTTCTTGTACACTGTTGAAAATTAAATGGAGGCAAATGAGGTAAGAAAAGAGGAAAATTATTGATTTTTTTTTTTTTTTTTTACAGATGGTGTCAATTTTTTCGATTTACAGTTGGTGAGCCACAGAATATGGTGATGATTGCATCAGTCAAATGGAGCATTCATAGAGCACGATACCCCACGTAGTTGCTTAAATTTTACTTAAATTATGATTTTAACTATCGTTAAAAAATCCGAAAGTTTGGTGTAATTGTATTGAAGCAGTCCAGAAATATTCCTGACCATCACTTTTATACACCACCCCATTGAATTTTTTTTTTTTTTTTAATTGAAGTACTGTAAAACTGGAGGTTCTTGGAAGTATTATGACAGGCAATTTGTGTTATACAGTGTTCAAATATATAATTTAATTTAGATAAAGGTTTGAAGAGGTGTAAAGGTGTATATAAATAAATTAGATTCCAGGTTTTACTACCACTGTCGATTACACCACCCTATCTAACACATTACATTTGTTATTCATGCCTGTTGTTTGTGTCCTTTATGACATTCTTAAAAACAGTAAGTTTCCTGTTTGGAATGATTTTCACTTTTGTTTGGAGTGATTTTTGATTTTGTTTGGAATGATTTTCAATTTTGTTTGGAGTGATTTTTAATTTTGTTTGGAATGATTTTTAATTTTGTTTGGAGTGATTTTTTATTTTGTTTGGAATGATTTTCAATTTTGTTTGGAATGATTTTCAATTTTGTTTGGAATGATTTTCAATTTTGTTTGGAATGATTTTCAATTTTGTTTGGAATGATTTTCAATGTTGTTTGGAATGATTTTCAATGTTGTTTGGAATGATTTTCAATGTTGTTTGGAATGATTTTCAATGTTGTTTGGAATGATTTTCAATGTTGTTTGGAATGATTTTCAATGTTGTTTGGAATGATTTTCAATGTTGTTTGGAATGATTTTCAATGTTGTTTGGAATGATTTTCAATTTTGCTTGGAATGATTTTCAATTTTGTTTGGAATGATTTTCAATTTTGTTTGGAATGATTTTCAATTTTGTTTGGAATGATTTTCAATTTTGTTTGGAATGATTTTCAATTTTGCTTTGAATGATCTTCAATTTTGTTTAACTGCCAGGCAGACAGAAGGAGTAAAAACATCATCCCACTCCGCTCTGCGCATGTGCAATCGGGACGAATTCCGAGCCAGCGTACTGTAAAATGGCAGACTTGTCTTCATGTTCATGTTCCGATACATGTTAAAAATATCACATTCGATTTAAATAAGTTGTTCCTCGATCAAAATCTGATCATCATAAACTGATAAGACAGACAGACATGAAACAATTTCTTTACTTTGCGTGCGTGGAGTAAATATGGATGTCTTCGGCAGGCAAAACATTTCTTTATGGACATGAAATTGCACATAATGAAATACATTTGGAAAAACTGGTCACCTGACTCAACAATGTCACCATAAATATTGAGTCAAGGACTCATTTTGTGAGACTATAAAAAGTTTATGTTCATCATATCAGCTCAAAAAAGTTAACATCACAACACTCAACTCATCTTCTTTTCTCACCTGCGGAACCGCCTTCATGAGCTCATTGGCTTGAGCTCTTCCCTACAATGTTTCAGGTCGGTTCCCTCTGTCATCTCATGGTCTCACCCAGTTCCATTGTCGAGCTTTACTACACCAGCTGAGATGCTGTTCCCACCCTTACACAATTCATTTATTTGTGCTCTCGTGCATCTGTCTGGTGTGCATTCCCTTTGCCCCATTTTGTCTCAGTATCTGTTAAAAACAGCATTAACAGACCTACCCCACCCACTTAAAATATTTTTCTTAAAGTTCTTTTTCACTTCGTGTAACGTAAGAGTTAATATTTTTGAGTGATATATATTTGATTAATGAACATGATTGTGTAATCAAATTGATATATTATATGTGGGAAGATTACATGCCCAGACCAGAAATCGAACCCAGATCCTCTGGAAAACCGTACCAGTGCTCTTCCATCTGAGCTATCTGGGCGACCCTGACAGAGCATGCAATTTTCCCACATATATGATTTCCACTCTCTTTCCGTCAATGCTTCCGGGGCACTCGCTGCCAAACGTAGGAGCACCAACGGCCTGAACACGAGAGAATCCTCCTCCAATGGGGGGACAAATCCATGTCCTCTATTATAAACACCACTGGGGGCATAGTGAAGCAATATTGTATTGCACTAGAAACGTTCAAATTTTGCAATGAAGGTTTTTAGTGCAAAAAATACTCCACTTCAGATCCCTAAAATCATCAAAGCAAATCCCACAAAACAAAGATGTTCAAATGTGACTTCACCATTGCATCTGACATGGCAAATGAAAACAAGGCAACCACTCGACATAGTGATCAGATAGAAACGAACACAGAATTGATGATTGAAATGTCTGCAAACACTGACTTTAGTCCAAAGAGAACAAAAGCAAATAAATGATCAAGTACAAGGAAATAAACAGCACCGCAAATGAGCTTCAACTGAAAGCCGGTGTAGAGTCGGTAAAACCCCCAAAAAAGAGCTGTGAGAGCAAAGATACTCGCGACAAGAACATCAGCGAATGCTCATGCGGTTAAACAGGACTATTCATTTACACGGTGCACTTTCACCACAGAAGGAATGGTAATGTTGGCCTCACAAACAGCAATTGCATTTATAGCTGCGGCAGGATACCAACTAACCGCGTGGCACCGAGTTCAGCCGTAACAGGGCCACAATGCACTGCACAGAGACCGCAAGTCAACCGTGTTCTCTGCGAATACGAGTAAGCGTTCCATTGGCATTCGCCGAGTGTGAAGGTGTGACAACAACGACGAATGTTTGTAAACAAAAAGTTGAAAACTCCCATGATCCTCTGGCCCTTGGCAATGCCACACAGAGATCAATTTAAGCGTTTATGGGGGGGTTGGCAATGGGCATGGTCCATGGTTGAAGATATGAGCATATCCCTGAAAGGGAACCCACGGTTGACTATTGCTGTCGAACATTACACCTGAAACAACCACTTCTTGTAAAGGAGCCACACCATATGCGGTTGATCGAGAGTATTGCGCGGCAATACCTCAAGGATGTAACTTCACTGCACCGTTAAGTGTGGACATTTACCCAAACTGTAACTTTTTGGAATCCAATTACAGATAGCTTTGTATCCCAAGATTGCAAGATTTCAGTTCTTTTTTTTCTCTTTTTGTATACAAGATTGAGGCTCGTATAAGAGCTAACATTAAAGACAAAAAAAAAAAACGGACACATAAGACGAAATAAAGGGAGCGGGAGACAAGATGGGGAGAGAGGGGGAAGCACACAAGTACAACATCTGAGAGCAGGGACATCGGGAGATGGTTTGGGGAGAGGAGGCACAGGAAGGGGGATAGGGGTGGTAGGAGAGGTAAAAAAACAACAACAACACATGGACACTGCTCGGACTTCCAGGAAATAATTTCTTTCATTTAAGCTTCAAACCTTTCAAACCTGAGCTTTCATTCTTCCACCCCCCTCCCCCATCCCTTCCCACGCCGCCTCCCCCCAAGCCCCCTCCGTCCTACACATTCCCGATGTCCCTGCTCTCAAATGTTGTGTTTATGTGCTTCCCCTTCTCTCCCCATCTTGTCTACCGCTCCCCTTTTTATATACTTTGTTAGCCAATTGGCTTTGCCAATGTTTGTTTTATATACTGTGATAAATGTTACCTCTTTCACGAGCCTCGATTATGTATCCAAAAAAAAACAAAAAACCCTCAGCTGTCTGGGCATTTCAAAATTCATACGAGGGCAAATACAATTGACATTTGCCATTTCAGTCATGATTCGTGGAAGGAAGTGGTAAACCCGTCGAATATTGTCCTCGAAGCCACAGTCTGAAGACATGCTCAACATCGGCAACAAGGTTCATGAGTTGCCATTGAGCATGGGTGCTTTGCGTGGTAAGCAACCCTCACGGATACCAAGTGTTTCTGTAAGTACTGGTAGATGTTCAGCTGCCGGTGTCTTATCTTCCATTACGGCACCTAGTACTCTCCCACGCGTATTGCAAGCGTCGCCACAAATGCAATTCACCGGTAAGTGTGGAAGTGACATTTCTAAAGCTTATGATTTACCCAATGGTAATATTCTTTGACGTAACGCATTATCAAATGAATGTGCGATAGCTTGTGTCGAATTAAGCACACTTGAAAATGCTTCGGAGGACCGACTACGGTGGCTCGTCGTCTCATCAGCATGTTGTAAATTATTACATTAGAATATAAATGTGCAAAGGGTGAGCAGTTGCACAACACGAGGCACATTTTTAATATGTAAATCAGAATAAAGTTGCAACTTCTAACCATATATCGCCTGTTCAGTAAAATTGCCTTTGTGATGTATTGTAATTGTGCACGGTAAGATTTCCATGATTATAAAGCACGAGGAGAGAATATTGGCTTTGGACGCTTCATTTTGGGAGTCGAATGGGGAAAATCATGTCGTTGTCTGCAGACAGACTTGCATTTTTGTAAATGGGGACGTTCAAATTCTAAAATTGCATCACAAACCAGTCTATACTCCTATCAAGTACCATGAGGAGGCATATTACATGGCAACACACCGCAAATGGTAAGATGCTCCGCAACAAACATATTTGGCTTTGACTTTGATTTCCAAGTGTGTGTATGTGTTTTTTCAAAAATTAATTTCGCTTACTGACGGTCTGATTCAGTGACCTCATCGGTTCAGTTGGATCATCAGTTGGGAACCATCCGTCAACGAGGTTTTGACCGTTTCCCTCCACCTCGATTCCTCCTCCTTCCAGCCAACATACGAAGTATCCATTCCAACATGGCAGCACATAGTTCAGTGACTGTGAATGCTGCATACTTATAACGGTCCTCTTACAAGATGTCCCTGACTCTTCCATGTCTCTCCGGTAATGATCTTTTCCACTATGGCAGGCCAGGCCAGCTGTTTTTGTCAAGAACTCAATCCCCCACTGTCCCTGTTCTGTCCTCAATCCCTCCTAATCCCGAGAAATATCAATGCCTGCACATTACGCTCAGCTATAATCTAATGCTTGTGTACATGCTGTACTGTCTACGGAAAGAGGAAGACTCCATATACACCTCTGTCTGATATGGGCCAACTAACTTATAACCAAACCATCCAAACTCTCTATTCCTCATCGGTCGCTATTTCAACCGTCACCATATCAGTCGACTGGGAGTTTGCATTGCAACAACAAGCCGTGCCACTGTAGTTAAGGCCTTTTGATATTCCATGAGTCTCTTTATTCCAATGTCTGAACTTTACTACCCAGATATCTGCTAATAGACCCAGATATCCACCCGTTGGGACATAAAAATAACCAATTTTCCATCCAACCTCCTCTGCTCCACTTGGTCCCTTTGGTCATATTATTGGAAAGGTCCAAATCTGCTTGACTGTTAGAGAGCTTCCCCATTGCTCTAAATTGGCAGGAACAAATGCAATCTCCCCTCTCAAAGAAAGGATTCATTGTCAATCTCCTCTGCATCCAATAAAAAAATGGGAACGTTTTCACAAAAACATACCGTCTCTCGTGCACAGGTATATTAAAACGTGTCTGCATATACCATAGCCATCCTCTACACCATGGTATAATGAATTACTTTGGGAGGTAATGGCTATCAAGCAGCTTGCCTTTACATCATGAAATGCTAATTGGACTCGAGGAAACATTAAAAGGTCATTTCACAATGTCATAACAACTGTGTTAGCTTCCTCGACGAGTCTGGAAACATAATCTGGCAAACTTTAAGTCTGAATACTTTAAAATATCTCATTCTTCAAAGTCCTGGTGTCACCTTGTTATATCTGTCGCCAGGTGTGCCCCCTCCTATCCACTCCCTCAACTTCAATTGGCATCAATGATTACCCCGGCTCTGAACAAGGCTGAATGTTTTAACTCTTTATTTGCCTCCAAAGCTCTTGCACCCAACCTATCCCTGCTTTATGCTCACCTTATTCCTCGTGCCACTACTTTCTGGACACTGACTTTTTCATCCGAGAAGAGAGAGAGAGAGAGACAGTTCCAGCCAGCCTTGATTCTGTCTCATGGATATGCCAAGTTAAAATCAGTGCCAATGTTTTCAAATCCTGCAATTGTCACTTATCCTCTGTCTCTACAGGTTCTGCTAACCCAAGGCAATCTCCCACCTGGATATAGACAGTCATTATCATTCCAAAACACAACAAAGGTGCATGAAAACAGATTATTTAATTGTAAGACGATAAGCATGGTCAAATTTATAAGTAAGGTCATGCAATCTACCATTGCAGATGACAATGTTTTTCCTTTCCGCAAAAATACTGATACCTGACCATAAGTTGGAATTCCATCCTGACATTCGACCTCCCCTGGCCAGACCATATATCAAAGGTCGCCTCAAAAAATAGCAATCGACTGCGGATCCTCTTGGTCATGCAATGCCCTTACTTTGTAAATGTGGGATCAGCCCCATCAGCCCCATCAGCCCCTGTCAACCCTCGACTCTGATTCTGCAACTGGACCCGACGGCATCAGCCCACGGGTCCTAAAATCCTGCTCTGCTGCTCTATCTCACCCTCTCTCTGTTCTCTTCACCCTCTCTTTTGCTCAAGGTCAACTGCCATCTGCTTGGAAATCAGCCAACATCACCGCTTTGCACAAAAAAGGTGCAAAAACAGATCCTAGCAACTACAGACCAATCAGCCTTCTCCCAATTATCAGCAAAGTCATGGAATCCATCATTGCTTCGGATATGAAATCTTTCCTCTTCTCCAATGGCTTGATCTCTGATCATCAATTTGGTTTCAGACCAGGTCACTCTACTCTGGACATGCTGCTTCTGCTGTCTCAACAATGGATGGAGGTCCTCAATGCCAAACAGGAAATTAGAGCTGTCTCCCTCGACATATCACGTGCCTTCGACACGGTCTGGCACCCCGCTATGCTCACCAAACTCTCCTCCTTTGGTATCCATGGAAATCTCCACGCATGGCTGGCGGACTTCCTCTCTAGTCGTCGTCAACGTGTGGCCCTGAATGGGTTTCTCTCATCTCCTCTTCCTGTTCAGGCTGGAGTTCCCCAAGGCAGTGTTCTGGGCCCCGTGCTTTTTCTGGTCTTCATCAATGATCTCTCTGACTCTCTCGAAAATCCTCTCTATCTCTTTGCTGATGACTCCACTCTCTGCCGCTCCATTCCTCTTCCCTCAGATCGGCAGTCTGCTGCCTCCTCACTCTCTGAAGACCTGGACAAAATCACAGACTGGTCAAACAAGTGGAACATGTCTTTCAATCCTGACAAATCTCACACTCTTACTATGTCTCTCCGAAAAGATCGACTGGACAACCCTCCCATCTACTTTCTCAACAATCCTCTCCAAGAAGTTCTGTCGCTCAAGATTTTGGGTCTCACTATCTGCCATGATCTTTCTTGGGAAAACCACATTTCCAAGCTGGCCTCCAAAGCCAGTCGCCGACTGGGCATCCTCCGTCGTGCGAAGTCCTTCCTCGGCACACCTGAGCTCCTCACCACATACAAGGCTTTCATCCGCAGCTCAATGGAATACTGTTCTCCCCTATGGGCCGGTGCTCCTGCCTCACACCTAGCTCGGCTTCACGCTGTTGAAACCAAAGCTTTCAGAATTATTGGAATCTCCCGCGATGAAGCTATCTCTGAGGGCCTTTCACTCACTCACCGCAGGCAGGTAGGTGGTCTTTCTGTCTTCTACCGACTCCTCTCCGGCCTTGCACCCCCAGCTCTCTCTGTGCTCTGTCCCCCAAATATTCCTACAGGTCGCACAAGATCTGCCAGCAACCCTCTGATGGTTAAACTGCCGAAATCTCGGCTCTCTGCTCACCTTCACTCTTTCATTCCTCTTTTCTCCCGCCTCTGGAACAAACTCCCTCACTCCCTTCAATCCCACTCCTCCCTCCAGGTCTTTAAAACAGCTGTTCACCACCATCTCTTATCTTCCCCCATCCAAAACCTTGATCTTTTCTACCCCCGCTAATTCACCCCAGATCCACCTTGTTTGAAATTCCAACTTCTTTCCTGGAAGTCCTGGCAGTGTCCATATGTTTTATACCTCTCCCACCGCCCCCTTCCCATGCCCCCCCCCCCCAAAGCCCTCGCCCTCTCTCAGATCTCTCGATGTCTCCATGTCTCTCGGTCCCTGCTCTCAAATGTTGTGTTTGTGTCCTTCCCCCTCTCTCCCCATCTTGCCTACCGCTCCCGATGTTATATGTTTTATGTGTCGGTTTGTCTTTCTGTGTGATTAATGTTCGCTCTTTCACGAGCCTCGATCGTGTATACAAAAAAAAAAAAATAATAAAAAAAAAAAATGTGAATTTCTCACAAGCTGCAAAACCTTTGTGCGTAGCTCAATGGAGCACTGCTCTCACCTCTCGTCTGGTTCTCCCACTTGACCCACTTCACACTTGTTTTTCATGGATTATGTGGTGTCCATAGCTCTTAAAATCAATAACATCTTGAAATGCAGTGCCTTCAGAAATATTTACACCCTTTGACTTTTTCACATTTTGTTGACAGCCTGAATTTTTAAAATGGGTTTAATTGAGATTTTTTTTGTCACTGATCTATCTACACATAATATCCCATAATGTCAAAGTGGAATTTAATTTTTTTTGAAATTTTTTTACAAAATAATGAAAAATGAAACAACCCTTTATACCCCTTAGATCCATGTGGACCCTTTACACCTCTTAGATCCCTTTTGACCCTTTACACCGCTAAGAGATCTCTTGAACATTTACATCCCTTAGATCCCTTTGACCCTTTATACTCCTTTGATCCATGTGGATCCTTTACACCTCTTAGATCCCTTTTGACCCTTTACACCGCTAAGACCTCTCTTGAACATTTACATCCCTTAGATCCCTTTGACCCTTTATACTCCTTTGATCCATGTGGATCCTTTACACCTCTTAGATCCCTTTTGACCCTTTACACCACTAAGACCTCTCTTGAACATTTACATCCCTTAGATCCCTTTGACCCTTTATACTCCTTTGATCCATGTGGACCCTTTACACCTTTTAGATCCCTTTTAACCCTTTCCACCCCTTAGACACCTTTAGACCCCTTAAACTCCATACACCTCTTGGACCATTACACCCATTTCGACCCTTTTGAGACATATACACCTTCTTCAACACTATTAAGACCTATTGACTTTTTAAGACACTTTGGACAACTTAAGACCATTTGGACACTTTTTTTTCCCTTTTGCTCTTTCATCCATAGACACCTCATTTTGGCCCTTTTAAGAGCCTTGATTCTATAAATACTTTAGTCCCCTTAGAAAATTTGAAAAAAGTTCCTCCCAAAATCGGTTTTGATGACCTTTCCTGTGCAATATTCGCGTCGCATCACAAGTTACAATGACGAATCTCAACTGATATCTCAAAGTGAAACTGATGTTGAAAAGCGAAACTTAAACTACTGATCTATGGATCATCGAATGAGAAACCAGAATGAAATGCTGTGGGAAATTTCTGAAAGCAAAGCTGTGGGGAGTATAGAGAGGGGAGAAGGTCGGGAGCTGAAGAAACAATGTGGAGAGCGATAGGTGCCTGGAGGTGGTCGTTTGGTATGGAAAGAACTTTGGTGATCTTCCATCAGGCGGTAAGCCCAAAACATGCCGAAATCCGTTTCCCAGTTGAGCTTTCAGAATATCACCTTCACTCCTGAGCAGTACTTCGGAGGGACAACAAGCATGGATTTTGGAAATCTTAGCTGATAGAATGGAACAAGGTTGTCGAGGTTACCAGCTGCACCCATTGCGACATATTCTCACTGAATATTTTCACTGAATTCCCATTTCTACCAATATGCACTCCAAAGGAAATTGTTCATTTCACGTCAGACATCTACGAACCCCCGTGGTTGATGGGTTCCTTTGCTAGTATATATGACATATACATCACAAAACCTTCACAGTTACACGATGCCCCAAAAATAGTTTTCAGGTGTACAGTTTGTCCCAGAAAACATCACTTTGTGGAAATATCATAACCTAAAATTTCCCACAGAAGGTGGGTCGAGGCAGGTAAGGTTAATTTAGAAAAATGACTTTATGGAATACAGGTAATATTTATGAGGGTGAATCACACAAAATAAAGTGCATTTTTTTCTGTGAAGTAAGCTGCGACAGCTGATGGGAATATAACTGGGTTCTCATAATCTGTCCTATCTGAAACCTGTCGAGAGTGCGCAGTTTCAAATACTCTCGCTTGGGGCACCGGTGATGTGCGGTTAAACATGGCGGCACCCTGGGAGACATGCATCGTGGAAGAACAAAGAAGTTTAAAACGATTTTGGTTGCCAGAAGGCATCAAACAGAGTGAAATTCCCCAACAAGCATTGGCGCGATATGGCGAGAACAGTATGTCCTTCAAAAACGTGTACTGTGTAGGATTCCGATGATGTTGATGATGATGATGATGATGATGTTTTTGGTGATGACGACTGTTCTCTCATGGCAAGACGAAGGCAATAAGGCAATAACAATAAAAGTGAAGCTAAGGCAATAAAAGTGAAGCTAAGGCAATAACTCGGAATAGATGGGTAAAGTATGTGATATCGGTTTGCAGGTGGGAATTGTCATGGTATATATCCAGTGACATAGTCCATGATCCCACTGGTTTCGGGAAAGTTTGTGAACCCTGATTGTTTAAGTGGCCCGTGGATGAAAGCAAAGCCGAACACCTGTCGATGTCTCTGGGCGTCCTTTAGTGAATTCTAGCCAATGGATAATTATACTGTACTTTGTTACCTTCATATCATTCCGATGCCACTATAAGCACAAAAGATCAACAGTGGAAACAATTCATCCATCGAACCAAAAATTGAGCCGAGCATCAACGAGATATGCGCATGAGCATCTTTTGGGAATGTGAAGGTGGTTCTGTTTATCTGGACACTCATCTCGCTGACTTTATTGAACAAATTAACCACTGTAGCTCTCTACATCTCCCAGCTGTGATTACTTCTTGCACACCAGTTGAAAAAAAAACACCAACTATGGGTTACTTATGGTAACCCAAAAGTTTACGGACAGTAACCCAAAAGTTTAAATACTTGAACAGCCAACTTATTTCTATGCCCAATAATCTTACTATAATTCACCAAATGTCTGTCTGTCTGTCTGTTCCCAGGTACAGCATAAACGGCTGAACCGATCGCAACCAAATTTTGGGTGGGTAATCCTGGGACCCCCTGGAGTAACATAGGCTATATTGTTTTTCCATTTTTCCCAATTTTCAAATTTTTCCAATTTCCAATTTTTCCAATTTTCTAGTTTTTCCAAACACAATGGAATAATGTTTACCGATATGAACAGTGATGTGGATTTTATTGAAATTCGACAAATTCTGTTTAGATTTTGATGATTTGCGTGTGATATGATTTAACGGATGTTTATATAAATCGTTTAAAATAAAAAAGCCTTAAATTTCCGATATTTTGCCTTTTCATTTGGGCCTCCCAATTGAAGCCCGCCCGTAGGGCGGGTACCGCTGGAAGTAGAGAAAAATACCACTTTCACAAAATAATGTCTTATCAAAGTTTTTCATATATTCTCATGTTGTGACGAGGCTTCTGTCAGTCTACAGGCGGATTCCTCGACGCTGCATGAAAAATCGTATCCGTAATCTCATTGCATTTGATTGGCGACAACTCATATTCAAAGTGCACATTAGAAAATGACAAATGCGTTAATTTATTAGCATTATTAACCCACGAAACATAGGATGTTTCTCATTGGTTGACTGTGAAGGAGTCCGGACTCCAGCAGAATACGGATAAAAGGATGGCAAGGCACAAACTCGTCCGAGAAGATGTTTATTCGTAAAACCAACTCGGGAACACTAAAAAGCCCGTTTATCGGGCTGCCTTATAAAGCAAAACCAAAAACCGAAACTGAAACCGAAAGCCACGCCTCTCAAGCGAGGCGTGCTTCGGTGGTCACGTGATCCACAGGTGTAGCTCATTATACCCGAACGCGCGGCACGCTTTGGCGGTCACGTGACCAGCCACTCTGGCGCCGTGGATCCCCGCCGGTGACGTCACCGGCTGGAACAAGGAGATTCTGATGCCGGTCTTGCTTGGGGGACCCATGGGTCGCTACACACGCCCCCCCAGAATGGACTTGGTCCAGGGAGGTCAACCTGAGGGGGGTCCGGATGACCCGACAGAAACGACCCCTGGACGGTCGTGGGGGGGGGGGCGGGGTGGGTCCGGTGTGGTGGTGGATGGTCGGACAGGGGGTGTAGTGGACGGGGGGCGGCCGCGCCGCGGTGGCAGAGCCAGCCATGGCGGCTGGCCGACGTCCATGTGGGCCGGTTTGAGGCGGTCCAGCGAGATCCGGTCCGCCCGGCCGCCGATGCTGACGATGAAGGACTTGTTGTCCCGGCGTAGGACCCGGAAGGGTCCGTCTTAAGGTAGCCGGAGCGGCCCCCGGTGCGCGTCGTGGCGCACAACGACGTACTCCGCCGTGCGGAGTGCTGGGGGGACGTAGGAGTGGGGGTCGCCGTGGCGGGACGTTGGCACCGGGGCGAAACGTTGGGCGGCCTCCTGGAAGTCCGTGCGCTGGTGCGCGGCGGACCAGGGGCTGGTGGCGTCGGGCACGAACTCGCCCGGGACGCGGAGAGTCTGGCCGTACACCAGCTCGGCGGTGGATGCCTGGAGGTCCTCCTTGGGGGCCGTGCGGAGGCCCAAAAGGACCCACGGGAGCTGGTCGGCCCACCCGTCGTCCTGGAGGCCGGCCATGTGTGCGGCCTTCATGGAGCGGTGAAACCGCTCACACAACCCGTTGGCTTGGGGGTGGTAGGCCGTGGTGCGATGCAGAGTGACTCCCAACGAGCCGGCGACCGTGCCCCAAAGTTCGGACGTGAACTGTGGGCCGCGGTCGGACGAGATGTCCGCCGGTGCGCCGAAGCGCGCGACCCAGGTGGCGATGAACGCCTGCGCCACGTCAGCGGTGGTGGTGGAGGTGAGGGGCACGGCCTCCGGCCACCTGGTGGTCCTGTCCACCATGGTGAGCAGGTGGGTGAACCCCCGCGATGGGGGCAGGGGACCCACCAGGTCCACGTGGACGTGGTCGAAACGCCGCTCGGGCACGGTGAAAGGAGCCAACGGAGCCAGGGTGTGACGGTGGACCTTGGCCCGCTGGCAGGATGTGCAGGCGTTGGCCCAGTCGCGGACGTCTCATCGCAACCTGTGCCAGATGAAGCGTGCCGACACCAGCTTCTGGGACGCCTTCCGGCCTGGGTGCGAGAGGTCGTGGAGGGAAGCGAAAATGCGCCGCCGCCAGGAGACTGGCACGACGGGGCGCGGTCGGCCCTGGGAGACGTCGCAAAGCAGGACCGTGCCCGCGAAGGGGACGTCAGCCAAGCGGCGGCCCGTGTCTGCCACCCTGAGCGCCTGCACCGTGTCGTCGGTGGTCTGGTCCGTCGCCATCAGGGCGAAATCCACGCCGAGGTGGACGGCGTTGGCGCCGGCCCGAGAAAGGCAGTCGGCCACGGTGTTGTCTTTCCCGGCGACGTGCCGGATGTCCGTGGTGTATTCCGACACGGCGGAGAAGTGGCGCTGCTGGCGGGCCGACCACGGCTCCGTGACCTTGGCCATTGCGAAAATCAATGGCTTGTGGTCGACAAAGGCCGTGAATGGGCAGCCCTCCAGGAGGTGGCGAAAATGGCAGACGGCCAGGTACAGCCCGAGGAGCTCGCGGTCGAACGTGCTGTACTTCAGCTCGTTGGGCAGGAGTTGCCGGCTGACGAACGCGAGCGGCTGCCAGGCCCCGTTCACCCATTGCTCATGGACCGCACCCACGGCGTAGTCGGAGGCGTTCGTGGTGAGGGCGATGGGGGCATGGGGTACCGGGTGGGCCAGCAGCATGGCGTTGGCGAGGGCCCGTTTCGCGCCGGCAAAAGCCGCGTCCATGTCCGTGGACCAGACGACGTCGTGCTTCGCCGGCTGGTCTCGGAGGGCGGCGTACAAGGGCCGCATGAGTTGCGCCGCTCGGGGCATGAAGCGGTGGTAGAAGTTCACCATCCCGAGGAACTCCTGCAGCGCCTTGACAGAGCGGTGGCGCGGGAAAGCGGCGATGGCCTCGACGTTGGCCGGCAGCGGCACAGCGCCATGCCGGGTGATGCGGTGGCCCAAAAAGTCGATCGTCGCCGCACCAGAGTGACATTTGGCCGGGTTGACAATCAAGCCGTGCTCGCTGAGGCGGCTGAAGAGCGTCCGGAGGTGGAGGAGGTGCTCGGCTCTGGACGTGCTGGCGACGAGGATGTCGTCCGGGTAGGTGAAGAGGAACGGCAGGTCGCGCAGCACGCCGTCCATCAGGCGCTGGAACGCCTGCGCTGCGTTTTTGAGGCCGAAGGGCATCCGGAGGAACTCAAAGAGGCCGAAAGGTGTGATCACGGCCGTCTTCGGGATGTCGGCCGGGCACCTGGTGGTACCCCCGAATCAGGTCCACTTTAGAAAAAATGGTCCGCCCCGCCAACCGGGCGGAAATATCCTGGATGTGCGGGACGGGGTACCTGTCGGGGGTAGTGGCGTCGTTGAGGCGGCGGTAGTCGCCGCATGGCCGCCATCCGCCCCCCGGCTTCGGGACGATGTGCAACGGCGAGGCCCAGGCGCTGCCGGAGCGCCGTACAATGCCGAGGCGCTCCAGCGCCGTGAACTCGGCCTTGGCGACGGCGAGTTTGGCGGGGTCGAGACGGCGAGCCCGGGCGTACACCGGCGGGCCCGTAGTGGGGATGTGATGCTCGATGCCGTGCCTCACCGTGATGGCCGAAAACGTCGGCCGCGTGAGGGCCGGGAACTCCGCGAGGAGACGTGCGAAGTCGTCCGCCAATGGGAGGGCGCAGGAAAACTCGGTGGGTGCGGCCCGGCTCAAGGCGCACGCCAGGGAGCTGAAAGTCTCGGCGTTGACGAGACGCCGGCGTTTCACGTCTACCAGCAGCCCGTGGGCGCACAAGAAATCGGCCCCGAGCAAAGCCATGCGGATGTCCGCCGTCACGAACTCCCAGTGAAAGAGCTGGCTGCCGAAGCAGAGGGCGACGGTGCGTGGGCCGAAAGTGCGGATGGCGGAGCCGTTGGCCGCGACCAATGGGGGGCCGCAGACGGCGGCCCGCCTGTCTTCCGCCGAAGCAGGAATGACGCTCAGCTGGGTGCCGGTGTCGCAGAGGAAGTGCCGCCCCGACGCTCGGTCCGCGATGAACAGCAGGTTTCCGGAACGGCCGGCGTTCATTGCTGGGAGGGAACGCCGGCTCACCCATTTCCCGGGGTCGAACGTGCACGGGGGTCGGCATGATCGGACCTGCCGCCCGAACCTGGCGTGGAAATAGCACCAGGACCTGGTCCGGCGGGGGCTCCGGTCGACGCGTCGGGACCGGGCGACACGGCGTCGCCGCTGCCAGTCGTGCTGGCCCGGCGGTCTCCGGGAAGGAGACTGCGTCGCGGGCGTCGGGCGGGTGGGCGGGAAGGCTCCCGGCCGCCACCCCGACGAGCTGGCCCGCCGCTCCGGCGAGCTGGCTTGCCGAAGCGATCTTGTCGGCCTCCTTGGCGAGGTCGCGGGGGTTTACGATGGTTGTACCTGCCAGGGCGACCCGTACCGTGGCCCGGAGCTGGCGAAGAAAGAGCTCCTGAAACAGGAAATCCGAGGGGTGCTCGCCGAGCAACGCGAGCATGTAGTCCATGCGCTCGGACGGGCGCGTATCACTGAGCTCCTGTAGGTCGAGCAGGCGTCGTGCGCGCTCAGCCGGGGAAAGGGCGAACGCACCCAGCAGAAGTGCCTTGATGGCGTCGTACTTGCCGTCAGCGGGCGGGTACTGGAGGAAGCTCAGGCAGCGGGCGGTGGTCGCGGAGCCGAGCGCGGCGACCACGTAATGGTTGCGGGTGGCGTCCTCCGTGATGCCACGCAGGGCGAACTGGGAGTCCGCCTACACGAACCAGACGGCGGCATGTGCTTCCCAGAAGGTGGGCAGCTTGAGGGACACTGCGGTGTCCATGGCCGCGTTGCAAATTCGGGGTCACCAGTGAAGGAGTCCGGACTCCAGCAGAATACGGATAAAAGGATGGCAAGGCACAAACTCGTCCGAGAAGATGTTTATTCATAAAACCAACTCGGGAACACCAAAAAGCCCGTTTATCGGGCTGCCTTATAAAGCAAAACCGAAACCGAAAGCCACGCCTCTCAAGTGAGGCGTGCTTCGGTGGTCACGTGATCCACAGGTGTAGCTCATTATACCCGCACGCGTGGCACGCTTTGGCGGTCACGTGACCAGCCACTCTGGCGCCGTGGATCCCCGCCGGTGACGTCACCGGCTGGAGCAAGGAGATTCTGATGCCGGTCTTGCTTGGGGGACCCATGGGTCGCTACAACTGACATTATGTAACCGTGCCTGTGCTGTGTTCGCCATAAGCACGAGTCGCTTGCCCAGTACGTGTACGAGTCTTACTGTTTGGTCCCAAACATCGCAATGACATGAAGTAATTGCAGTGGATATTCGGAAAATCTGTATTGGAGAGTATGGCATTGCCAAGTCTGTTTATCTTTAAATTTTAGTATATATTGTACTCATTACAACATATGTTATACAATTTAATACTGCAAAAGTCCAAAAATATGCAAGAGTTTTTTTGTTTTTTTTTGTATACTGAATCGAGGCTCGTGAAAGAGCTGACATTTACTTCACAAACAAATCAACCAGACAAACAAAATATATAAAAAGAGGGAGCAGAAGACAAGAGAAGGGGAAGCACACAAACACTTGAGAGCACACAACATTTAAGAGCAGGGAGATGTGTGGGAGGGAGAGGGCTTGGGGGGAGGAGGCATGGGAAAGGGGGAGGGAGAAGTATAAAACACAAGGACACCAAGGACTTCCAGGACAGAAGTTGGTATTTCAAAAAAGTGGCATTGGGGTGAAATTAGCGGGGATAGAAAAGATCAAGGTTTTGGATGGGGGAAGAAAAGAGATGGTGGTGAACAGCTGTTTTAAAGACCTGGAGGGTGGAGTGGGATTGAAGAGAGTGAGGGAGTTTGTTCCAGAGGCAGGAGAAAAGAAGAATGAAGGAGTGAAGGTGAGCAGAGAGTCTTGATTTTGGCAGTTTAACCATAAGAGGGTTGCAGGCAGATCTTGTGCGACCTGTAGGAATATTTGCGGGACAGAGCCCAGAGAGAGCTGGGGGGGGGGGGGCAAGGCCAGAGAGGAGTCGATAGAAGACGGAAAGACCACCAACCTGCCTGCGGTGAGTGAGTGAAAGGCCCTTGGAGTTGGCTTAATCGCGGGAGATTCCAATGATTCTGAATGCTTTGGTTTCAACAGCGTGAAGACGAGCTAGGTGTGAGGCAGGAGCACCAGCCCAGAGGGGAGAGCAGTATTCCATTGAGCTGCGGATGAAAGCCTTGTATGTGGTGAGGAGCTCAGGTGTGCCAAGGAAGGACTTCGCACGACGGAGGATGCCCAGTCGGCGACTGGCTTTGGAGGCCAGATTTGAAATGTGGTTTTCCCAGGAAAGATCATGGCAGATAGTGAGACCCAAAAGCTTGAGTGACAGAACTTCTTGGAGAGGATTATTCAGAAAGTGGATGGGAGGTTGTCCAGTCGGTCTTTTCGGAGAGACATCGTAAGAGTGTGAGATTTGTCAGGATTGAAAGACATAGTTTCATGTAAAAGTTTTCATGTAAGAGTTTCATGAAAAAATTTTTTTTTTTTAATTCACCATGAAAACATGATTCTTGTTTTAATTTTCTAAAAAAGAGTGTTAAAATGCACAAACTTAATAATAAATTTACAAAATTTCCCTACCGCATGTGGGAGGGGTGCACTCCCTACCCAGATGCTTTTTCTTCTCTCAATGTTGGCAACTATGGTAACCTAAATTACCAACTCAATACGGTGGGTGATCTGCTACAATGGTGGAATTTGCTTATTAAAGTTGTTCATTGCAAGCACAACGATGTGCAAACACACATGTGCAGGACAAGAGTCAAATGCATTTGACACACTTCAAAAAGGATAAGTAAAATGCAAAACGTCCATTGCAGAGGTTGCGTGATGCCACCACGCAGTGTTACCATTGCCATGTTGAACATTCTATTGACTTGTTTTTCTAACATTTATTTAGGTGCTCATCATCCGAATAATTTATAAACAAATGGGGATGTATACTTTTTGCTCAAATGCTGAGGAGCTTAGAACTATTTTACAAAACTGGCACAAAAAAGGAATTATTACGAATAATTACTGTTCAAAACTGGGCCCCACACAACCCCCTACACTGTTGCTTCACATTCCCGAAATGGCAGCTGCAGGACATCATCTCAGCACGATGCGCTTTCACGTAATGATAATTCTAACTTGGGCTTAGATAATTTGCAGCTCCATGTGGAGAGCCAGAGCCCACCGTTAATGAAATGGAGGCCAGGAAATTGTTTGAATGACCTCAGAAAACTCGTCACTCGAACAGTTATTGAAAATGATCAATCGATCAATTTCCCATAGTTAAGAAACATCGCCAGGATGTTAATTGTGTGAACAAGGGTACAAATAAAAATGACCATGCTTCACACCTAAAGTAACCCCCTCCTCCCTTCCCACGCCTTCTCCCACCAAGTCCTCTCCCTCCCATAGATCTCCCGATGTCCCTGCGCTCAGATGTTGTGCTTGTGTGCTTCCCCCTCTCTCCCCATCTTGTCTACCGCTCCCCTTATTATATGTTTTACGTGTATGTTTGATTTTTTGTGTGATTAATGTTAGCTCTTTCACGTGCCTCGATCTTGTATACCACAAAAAAAAAAAAAGTGAAAGATAACAAAATGTTTCACGATGAATAACCCAATATCAAATTTTGAGTTGAAAAAAAATCTTCTGTTTTGACCCCTGTGAACCTAAGTGCACACCCCCTGGGGCATGAACTGGGGGTCAAATCGAAAAAATCGTTATATATTCCATGTGATCCCCAATGTTGATTGCATCTGCAAAGTTTTTTTTTAAAAAGTATAAAAATATGCCCATGCATTCCCAGCAATGGCAACTGCATTTTTTTAATTTCCTTATTTTTTGCAATTTGACCTTTTAACCCCACTGCAGGGAATGAATGATTGATCGTTTTAAGGCCATTTTCCCCGCTACAGCGGGGGTTAGCCTTGCGGGCCCCATGACAATCATGGTTCCCTGTTTGAGGCAATGTTTTTATGCAGGGAGCAAGGACAAAATGATACTGCTCCCATACCTTCTTGCCATGCGGTGATCATAACTACCAAGTTTAGTGAAAATCTGCACAAACGTTTAGGAGGTGATTTTCTGCAAACCACAAGAGACAGACAGACAGATGGAGCCGATTTCAATATCCCCCCCGTTATTTTTTTTTTAAAGCATCGAGATAATAAATCCCTGTCGTCCTGAGCTAAATGAAAAGCTCTTGTTGAGCTGCATCCTTCTCGTAAATCTTCAGACAGAAAGAATGCAGCCAATGAGTGCTAATCCGATAGAATAAATCACATTCACGTTAAAAAAATCAAATACCCTACTCTATCCATCTGCAAGTCATGCAAGTCATTAAACAAGCCAGTTAAAATTAACAGCAAAGTAACCAGTGACCACAGCACACTTCTCCAAGAGATGTTTCATAAAAACAGGTTAATTTGATTGAAGAGATCAGCAAGATTGGGCACAAAAAGTGCACAAAAACAAGACCTCAAGCTTACTGGGTACATGGTACATGGGTATTAAAGAAAGGTATATTAAAGAAAGGTATATTAAAGAAAAGAAAGGAAAGAAAGGTATTAAAGAAAGGTATAGAAAGGTATTAAAGAAAGGAATCAAGGTACATGGGTATTAAAGAAATAACACGAGTTCTGGGGATGAGCTCAACACCTCAGTGAAGGTCTTGAATATTGCCAGAGATGGTAGGTGTTGAAGGCAGAACAAAGAGGCCTTTGAACTCGAGTGTCAACAAATGAACATAACATTTCATCTGCAAATCACAGAACATGCTGTCATTTGGAGGAAAACTAAGCTGGCCATCTAATCTCCAACGAGAACGGGACTCGGTGGAGAGCACACCTCCGCCAGGCTGAACAGGTAATATTTTGTATCCCACTCATAGGCCGGATATGGATTCGGACCAGAACCACAATCGAATCGGCTTGATTTTGCACCTAACCAACTCATCTACTAAGTTTTGTCATAATCCGTCCGCAACTTTTTGAAATATCATGATGTATATAGTTTTTGGCCCCATCGCTCAATCGTGAAGAATTGATTTTAAAAAATTTAAAAATTCTCGTATCCGGATTCAGATCTTCATCAATATTGAATCAATTCATCTTCATCACACACCTAACCTGGACATCGAATGTTTTCTCCGAATTGGTCCTTAACTTTTTGAGATATCCTGCTTTATATCGTTCTTAGCTCTATCTCTCAGTGGTGAAAAATCACGTAAAAAATTCTCGGATCCAGATCCGGTACAGATCTTCACCAAAAGCGAATAATTTCGTTCTTGTCACATACTCAACATCTCCACCAAATTATGTCCAAATCTCTCCACAACTTTGTACCCCTACCCTCCCACAGATCTCCCGATTTTCCTGTTTTCTACTCTCTCTCTCCCCATCTTGTCTTCCCTCCCTTTATTGTTTTATGTGTCCGTTTATGTTTTTTTGTGTGTTTTATGTGCTTATGTGTGTTAAATGTGCTAGCTCTTACATGAGCCTCGATCTTGTATCCAAAACGTAAGAATAAAAATTTTTGTTTTTGATATATCCTGTTCACAAACAAACAAACAAGAAGACGTCACGCAGAGCATGCTACTTGCAAAATCCACCCCTCCCCAAAATAAAGAGTTGCCATGGATACATCAAATTGTACATTTCATTAAGATTATAATTGACTATCTCAATTAAAGCTCAGGTCAATTAGATTAAAATTGATGTTTTTTCAGATGAAAATTGATGACATTATAAGTTTGACCTGGAGTTTACCTTTGACCTCAAAAATAGTTGGTTTCCCAATTCAGTGAGGTGCTATGTAATTGCTGTTTAATTTTCAATTCAATCGGATGAAAACTGATGATTTTTCAGATGAAAATTGATGATTTTTCAGATGAAAATTGATGATTTAAGAGGTTTGACCTTGAGTTGACCTTTGACATTTTGACCTTAAAATAGTTTGTTTCCCAATTCAGTGATGCACTATGCAATTGATGTTTAATTTTCAAATTAATCGGATGAAAATTGATGATCTTGGAAGTTTGACCTTAGTTGACATTTTCCCCTTTGACCTCAAAAATAGGTGATTTCCAAATGTAATGACTCAATATGCAAATGCTGTTAAATTTTAAGTCAATCAGATGAAAAATGACAATTTTAGAATTGTGACTTCCATATGATATTTGACCTTTGATCTCAAAATCAATAGGCTTCTTCTTTATGACCAACCTCCCGGTGTGTACCCTGGTTAGAATAGGTACACCGTATCCCTGCGTGTCGTAAGAGGCGACAAAGAGGGTTGGCGTCAGGAAGGGCATCCGACCATAAAAAAAAACATTGCCTCAAAAAAGAGAACCATGACAATCAGAACGACATATGGGCAGGGTACAGCCCGAAGTGGAGATCGGTTTCTGAGGTTTGGGACATGGAATGTAGGGACAATGACAGGGAGATCAGGAGAAGTGGTGGAAGTATTGGTCAGAAGAAGAGTGGACATATGTTGTGTGCAAGAGACGAGATGGAAGGGAAGTGGTCTGAGAATGGTGAAGGGTATGCAGGGACAGAAATACAAGTTTGTGTGGCAAGGGTGCCCGGAGGGCGTGAATGGTGTTGGTGTCCTGTTTTCTGAGGAGTTTGTAGACAGTGTGGTGAGTGTGACGAGAGTAAGTGATAGGTTGATGATGGTGAAAATGATGATTGGAAAGCTCTTGGTGAACGTCATCTCGGGATATGCTCCGCAGGTTGGTCGGAGCGATGAAGAGAAGGACAAGTTCTGGTGTGCGATAGAGAAGCTGATTGAAAACCTGAAAGATGAGGACGTTGTTGTGGTAGGAGGAGACCTAAATGAACATGTGGGAAGGAGTATGGACGGTTTTGAGGGAGTTCATGGGGGTTACGAATATGGTGTGAGAAATGGAGAAGGTGAAAGGATTTTGGAGTTTGCTGATGGAGCTGATTTGTTGATTTGTAACACTCAGTTCCAGAAAGGGGATAATAACCTTGTTACATACACGACAGGTGGGTCGACGACAACCGTTGACAACCTGATGGTGCGTAGGCGAGATAGGGGGCACCTCCGGGACACAAAGGTGATCCCGGGGGAGGAGGCTGTTTCACAGCACCACTTGGTTGTCTGCGACATAAGGGTGAAAGGTGCGAGGAGAGCTCGGTGGGTGAAGTACCAACCAAGAATGAAGGTGTGGAGGTTGAAAGACGTGACAGTAAGGGAGGCATTAAAAGAGAGGCTGAGTAGGGTAGAGGATGATGTGGTTGGGCTTGAACGTGGTTGGAGGCTAATGAAAGATAGTCTGTTGGGAGCCGTTGGTGAGGTATGTGGATGGACAAAAGGACCACCGAGGCACTCGGAAACATGGTGGTGGGATGATGAAGTTGGAAAGAGGATTGACGAGGAAAGGAAGAAGTTCAAGGAGTGGCAGAAGGCAAAGGGTACGGAGCAGAAAAAGCAGAGCATGAAAGTTATAAGGGAGCCAAGAAGGCTGCAAAGAAAGAGGTAGCAAAGGCGCAGGAGGCATGTAGGAAAATGTTCAGAGAACGCTTGGATTCGGAAGAGGGTCAGAGAGCGGTATTCAGGATTGCAAAGCAGATAGCGAAAGAGAGGTGTGATGTGATGGAGGTGAGTTGCTTGAAGGATGAAGTGGGACAAATCGTTGTGGACCCAGATTGAATTAAAGGAAGATGGAAAAGATAATATGGAAATGCTGTTGAATACAGAGAATGAATGGGATGGCAACATAGAGGGTAACCCAGTTTTAGGACCGGCAGAGAAGATAAATGAGAAGGAAGTTGAGGAAGCGATAAAAGCAATGAAGAGTAGAAAAGCGGGAGGGCCGACGGGAGTTGTGGGAGATATGTTGAAGGCAGCAGGAAGTTGGGGTGTGAAGAGAATGCCAGAGATCTGTAATCTGGTGGTGAAAGAAGGCCGCATTCCAGTGGATTGGGAACTGTGTACCCTCATCCCTCTATACAAGGGGAAAGGTGACCCTCTGGAGTGTGGCTCGTACCAAGCGATAAGGTTATTGGAGCATGGAATGAAGGTATTGGAAAGGGTGTTAGAGAGAAGGATTAGGAAGAAGGTGAAGATCGACGAAATGCAGTTTGGATTTATGCCAGGAAGAGGAACGACAGACGCACTCTTTATTGTGAGGCAGTTGCAGGAGAAGTACATGGAGAAGAGGAAGAAGTTGTTTCTTGGGTTAGTTGATCTGGAGAAAGCATTCGATAGGGTTCCACTTGAAGTATTGACATGGGCATTGAGGAAGTTAGAAGTGGAGGAATGGTTGATCAGAGTGATGGCAATGTACAAAAGAGCGCGCACAGTTGTAAGGACGAAGGATGGGAACAGTGGTGAGTTTGAGGTGAAGGTGGGAGTGCATCAGGGGTCGGTACTAAGTCCACTACTATTTGTAGCTGTGATGGAGGTGCTGGCTCAGAACGTAAAGGAGGGTTTACCGTGGGAGTTGTTGTATGCAGATGATCTGGTGTTGATTGCGGAAAGTATGGATGGACTGAAGGAAAAGATGAACAAGTGGAAGGAATGTATGGAGACAAAAGGTCTGAAGGTGAATATAGAAAAGACGAAGGTGATGGCAAGTGGTAAAGCATGTGGTGAGGTGGAAAGAACTGGGAAGTGACCATGTGCTGTGTGCAGGAAGGGTGTCGGAGTGAACTCCATTCAATGTACAATGTGCGCTGAGTGGGTTCATCAAAAATGTAGTGGTCTGAGAGGGTCATTAACCAGTGTGGCAGCTACATTCAAATGTAAGGTGTGCACAGAGGGAGCTGCAGATGGAGGAAATGTTGAGTTGGATCTTGGAGACGGCATGAAGCTGGAAGGTGTGAAAACATTTTGCTACCTCGGAGACATGCTGAATGGAGAAGGTGGTATCAGACACGGCAATGGTTGCTGGAGTGAGATGTGCATGGAAGAAGTTTCGGGAACTGAGTGGCGTGCTGATGAGGAGGGGAGTGTCGTTGCAGCTGAAGGGAAAGATGTATGCTGCATGTGTGAGAAGTGTTATGATTTATGGGAGCGAGACATGGGTCATGAATGTAGAGCAGCAACAAAGGCTGGAAAGGGTGGAAATGCGAATGGTTCGGTGGATGTGCGGAGTATCGTTGAGAGAGAGGAAGACAAATGATGAATTGCGAAAGATGATGGGAATAGAGCCTGTGATTGATGCTGTGAAGAGGAACAGGTTGAGATGGTTTGGTCATGTGTTGAGGAAGGATGAAAGTGACTGGTTGAGAAGAGTGATGGAAATGAATGTAGAAGGAAGTAGAGGACGGGGAAGACCGAGAAAGACTTGGCTGAAGATGGTGGAAGAAGAAATGCGGGCAAGGGGGTTAACAAGGAAAGATGCAGAAAATAGGGCAAAATGGAGAAGATTGTCATGGGGATCGCATGGCTAACCCCCACTCTAGCAGGGAAAATGGCCTTAAAATGCATGTTGTTGTTGTTTATGACCAACCCTTCCATCTAGTGAAGTTTTGTGAAGATCGGTTTAAAATTGTGACCTGTAGACGATTGACAGACAAACAGACAAACAGACAGACAGAATAACACACAAGACCAACCAATGTAGTTGAAAAATCGTCGATTTTGCAATTAACAAATAGACAGACAGAGAGACAAACCTTTGGTGGCAGCGGTAATTATACAGGTAGATTTGGTAATTATACAGATGTATAGGCTGGTACATTGTTCTTATACGCCCCAATTAAAGACACAATGGGCTACAAATGTTATGCAATAGAATAGATACAAGACATGAAACGCAATACACAACAGATATAAATAAGACAATATATATAAGACAATAGATATAAGACAATAGATACAAGACAATAGATATATAAGACAATAGATATGGAGTATTTGATAGATATAAGACAATAGATATAAGACAATAGATATTAGACAATAGATATAAGACAATAGATATAAGACAATATATATAAGACAATAGATATAAGACAATAGAAATAAGATAAGATAGATATAAGGTGTAAGAATAGAATAAAACAAAACTGGACCTGCGCTCGGTGGAGCGCATACCTCCCTCCGCCAGGCTGAACAGTTTACGTTTTGTATCCCACTGATAGGCTGGTTCCGGAGATGAACCAAAATGGAATCAACTTGTTCTTCTCACCTCATCCAACTAGTTTTTTCTGAATCCATTCACAACTTTTTGAGATATTGTGCCATGTGGAGGGGCCATGTGCTAAATAGCATCATGCTTTGGAGTGGTCACGTGCAAATTACATCATGCTTTGGAGTGGTCACGTGCTAATTCCATCGTGCTGTGTGGAGGGTCACTTGCTAATTACATCATGCTTTGGAGTGGTCACATGCAAATTAAATCGTCCTTTGGAGGGGCCACAAGCTAATTACATAGTGCTGTGTGGAGGGGCCACGTGCTAACTACATCATGCCATGTGGACCGGTCACGTGCTAATTACATCATGCCGTGTGGAGTGGTCTCATGCTAATCACATCATGCTGTATGGAGGGTCCACATGCTAATTACATTGTGCCATGTGGAGCAGTCACATGCTAATTACGTTGTGCTGTGTGGAGGGGTCATGTGCTGATGACAATGTGCCATGTGGAGGGATCACGTAATGATTACAATGTGCCATGTGAAGGGGTCATGTGCTGATCACAACCGGTTGTGTGGAGGGGGCACGTGCGGATTATGTCGTGCCATGTGGAGAGGCCACGTGCTGATTACAATGTGCCATTGGGTGGAGGTAGGGTGAGTGCCTCGAGTGTGGGGAAGAGGACTCAAGTGTGAAGGGAGAGGGATAAGCAGAGAGGAGAAGGAGTGGTGTGTGTGTGTGTGTGTGAGAGCGCACACAGGTTTCGGACAACAGCCTAGGGTAGTGGGTCTAGCGAGTCAGCTCAAGCAGCGCTGCTGAATGATGACTTGAGCGAAACAATGTGATCAATATGGTGCAAGCCCTACCAGGTGGGCAGCAGTTCAGAAATGAGGATAGGCAAGGTAGTTTGAATGTAGTATAAATTGGGGAAGAGTGAGGAGCTGGTGGCAAGGAATGGGATAGCCATAGCTGGTTCATTCTTTCAAAATCGAGAAAGTCACAAGATTACCTAAAGGAGTGGAGAGCATATAACAAAATTGGATACTGTAGTGGTAAGAAATCGACAGTTGTGGAGGGTTATGGATTGTAAGGTAGTGGTGGGAGAGCCTGTTGCCACCTAAAACAAGCCTGTGGTGTTTGTGATAAGGATGAAGAAAAGGAGAGAGGTTAAGAGCAGGGGTCGGAAGGTTATTGGGTGGGGGAATTGTAGGGGAAATGTTGCCATAGAGTACAAGGAGTCGGTGAGGGAAAAGTATGAGCAACTTAGCGAACAAGCGGAAGGTTTGGAGAAGGAATGGAAGAAATGCGGAGAGGAATTTAGAGGAATTGCAGAAGTGTTGTGTGGAAGGACGTGAGGCAAGGGTGCATAATCGAGGGATATAAACCAGGTATGGTGGACGGAGGAAGTAGCAAAGGCAGTTGGTGAAAAGAAGGAGGTTTGGAAGAGGATAGAGGGAGGCAGCCGGGTGCAGTGTTGCTGCACCTGTAAGGGCAGAAGAATTAAGCAAGAAGAACTGTGGATAAGGCAAGGAATGATATGGAAGAGGAAGTGTACAAAACATTGGAAGAGGATGGTGGGAGGAAGATCATCTATAAATTGGCTCGTGACAGGAATGAGGATAGTAAGGACATGAAGGGAGGGCCGTGATTAAGGATGTTGGTGTAAGGGTGGTGAGAGAGAGGGGTGCAGTATTGAAAGTGTGGGAAGGATATTTCAAACAGCTGTTGAACCGGGAAGGAAGCAACGGCAAGCTGGAGCTTCCGAGTGATGTGGAGTTGGTGAAGATCATGGAAGAGGAAGTGCGGATGGAATTGAAGAGCGTGAAAAAGGGAAAGGTGCCAGGCATTGATGAGGTGTGCACAGACATGATAATTGCAGTGGGAGAAGTTGGAGTCAGTTGGACGAAGAGGATGTTGAATGTATGTATGAAAGGGGGTTAAATTTTGAAGGATTGGAGGACAGGGTTAATTGTGCCAAAACGGGAGGGGAAGGGGGATGTTCAATATCCGGGGAATTACAGGCGCATTACATTCCAGTCATGTGATGAAGGCGCTGGAGAGGGTTCTAGACGAGAGGATAAGGAAGAGTGTGGAGAAGGAGATTGGAGAAGAACAGCAGGGGGTTAGAAAGGGTAGGGGAACAACAGATGGGATGTTCGTGCTGAGACGGCTGGTGGAGAAGAGGTTGGAGTGCAAGGTGAAATGGTATTGGGATTTGTGGATCTGGAGAAAGCATACGACACTGTCGCAAGAGAGATGGTGATTGCGACACTGAGATGACTGGGAGAGCTGGAAGCAGATGTTAAGGTGGTGGAAGGGATGTACATGGGAACGAAGGGAAGAGTTTTGGTTGGTCCTGGGATGTTGGAGAAGTTCAATGTGAATATCACTTTGAGGTAAGGAAGCGCTTTCAGCCCACTCATGTTTATCATGGTGATGGAGCTGGTAAGCAGGAATGTAAACATGAAAGGTATTCTGGGAAGGATTTTGTATGCAGACGATCTGGCTGTTGTGGTTGAGAGTGGATATGAGATGCAGGAAGTACTGGGGGAGTGGAAGGAGGCATTTGAGAAACATGGGCTGAAAATGAGCATGGATAAGACGGGGGTGATGTGGGTTGGGCAGCGGAGAAAATAAATGCATATCAAGCTGGAGGGGAAGGAGATCAGACAGGGAAATAGGTTTGAGTATATCAGTGACCAGGGATGGTAAGTCAGAGGCAGAGATGAGGAGGAAGATACAGGTGGATGCAAATGTGTGGATGAAGGTGGAGGGTGTAATGGCAGTCAGAAAGTTTTCAAGGAGATTGAAAGGAAAGGTTCTGATGTTGCGTGTAACGCCGACCTACCTTTACGGTCTGGAGACGGTGGCACTGACACAGAGAAAACAACAGAGGCTGCAGGTTTGCGGGAACAACTGAATCAGGAGGATAGAGGGAGTGAGGATGGTGGATAGAAGGGGAATGGATGAACTGAGGGAGGAGATTGGTGTGCAGATGAGCTTGATGTGGAGATTGGTGAAATGCCGGCTGAGATTGGCTGGACACTGTGTGGATGGGGGGGAGAGAATGGCAGAGAACGGATCGTTTGAGGGAACAAGGTAGGAGGAAAAGAGGTAGACCGCGGTTGAGATGGGAGGATTGTGTGAAGAGGGTGCGGGTTTTTTTTTTTTTTTTTTTTGTATACTGAATCGAGGCTCGTGAAAGAGCTAACATTTACTTCACAAACAAATCGACCAGACAAACAAAATACACAAAAAGAGGGAGCGGAAGACAAGATGGGGAGAAAAGGGGAAGCACACAAACACAACATCCGAGAGCAGGGAGATGTGTGGAAGAGAGAGGGCCCGGGGGGAGGAGGCATTGGAAGGGGGGGGGGGGGGAGGGGGAAGTATAAAGCACAAGGACACCAAGGACTTCCAGGACAGAAGTTGGTATTTCAAAAAGTGGAATTGGGGTGAAATTAGCGGGGGTAGAAAAGATCAAGGTTTTGGATGGGGGAAGATAAGAGATGGTGGTGAACAGCTGTTTTAAAGACTTGGAGGGTGGAGTGGGATTGAAGAGAGTGAGGGAGTTTGTTCCAGAGGTGGGAGAAAAGAGGAATGAAGGAGTGAAGGTGAGCAGAGAGTCTTGATTTTGGCAGTTTAACCAAAAGAGGGTTGCAGGCAGATCTTGTGCGACCTGTAGGAATATTTGCGGGACAGAGCCCAGAGAGAGCTGGGGGGGCAAGGCCAGAGAGGAGTCGGTAGAAGACGGAAAGACCACCAACCTGCCTGCGGTGAGTGAGTTAGAGGCCCTTGGAGTTGGCTTCATCGCGGGAGATTCCAATGATTCTGAATGCTTTGGTTTCAACAGCGCGAAGGCAAGCTAGGTGTGAGGCAGGAGCACCAGCCCAGAGGGGAGAGCAGTATTCCATTGAGCTGCGGATGAAAGCCTTGTATGTGGTGAGGAGCTCAGGTGTGCCAAGGAAGGACTTCGCACGACGGAGGATGCCCAGTCGGCGACTGGCTTTGGAGGCCAGATTTGAAATGTGGTGGTTGGAGAATGGAGAGATTTGGCTGAGGACGGAGGGGGGTGGAGGAGTATTGTGGTCAAGGTAGGGCAGAAGGTTGGTGCCATCGGACCTCACCCTTTATAAAGGGAAGAGGAGGAGAAGAAGTGCTATACATCATTTTTAGCCGTATCTCTCAATGTTGAAGAATCACTTAAAAATCATTGCATCCGGATCTTCACCAAAATCTAATTATTTCGTCCTCGTCACCTACCCAACCTCTGCACCAAATTTCATCCCAATTCGTCCACAACTTTTTTGAGATATCCTGTTCACAGACAAAGAAACAGACTAACAGACAGAGGGTGACCTCCGTCCACCGAAATGACACCAGAGAGATGGCCACACAGCCTTTTCATGCATCTACGCTTCTTTGTATATATGCATCAGTTTTTGTGCCGTTTTATTTACTGTTTGTGCAGCACAGTTTGATGGATGGCACACGAATGCCCAAAAGGAAAGCAAAGGGCCATGCGTGTGAAGCGCTCTCCGATTTATGAGCAACCTCGCACCACAATGATATTATGGAGAGCTTGCCCTTTAAATTCAGAAGTCAATGTGTGAGTAAATTTACCATGGGGAAACTCACACATGTTTATTTCTCCATGAATCATTTCAAAGATGCATTAAATTTAATTTCCTTGATACTGAAACGAAAGAACAAGGAATTTTGAGCTGATTTGACACTTTGGATGTGTCTCCCAGACTTAAGCAGACAATCGTAACTGTGCTAACGCTGATGCACCAATTCATAAAATACGTATTTTGGAAAGATCTGGAATGAACTCAGTGTGGGTTTGGTTGGGGGGAGGGGGGGTTAAATGCGACATGGGGAACATTCACTTTCTCCCAAAACTTCTTCATTCACTTTCTCCCAAAACAAAAAGCCAGGATGCTGTTCTGGATCTATACCTACAGAGAACCAATGATAGATATCCAGCAAAAATTCTAGATGTCCAGAATTATTGGATATTTTTTAATACCACAGCAAAAAAGGGTAATTATAAACACAAAAATATAATTATGTAGTCCAAGTCATATCAGACTTGCTTGTTCAATCAGCGGCAAATTTTAGGGTTAAAACATAATGGTCTCATTATGAAATTGCCACAACAGCATGAACAGTGGTGATAGTAATCATGAAATGGACAATGGAGCCTATCACTTTATAAATGCCGAATGGAATAACAAGCGATAAAATGGTCAATCAATTTGTTACCATGGAAACAAAAAATGCCATAATGCAGCTATGTGAAAAAACAATATCTCGAATTCACAATTGGCACTGAATTTTTTTTAGATATTAACGAGATAAGAGAGCAAATAACAGCTTTTGTCAAATACTTGTGTTGTTCAACTTGAAGGGGTCCGCGGAAATTCCACGTCATGTAAAATGTGATTAGAAGTCCTCCCAACCCGCCCCCCCCCCCCCCCACCCGCAAGTCCTCATCCCATGCCCCCAATACCACAAGTCCTCAAACCCTACTTTCCCAACTCTATCCTCTCTATGCACCCTCCCAAACCCCAAGTCGCTGTACTCCACACCCCTTATTTCTTCAGGTCCCCCACCCCCTACCCCCAAAGCCTCAACCTCCCTCTCCCAACTATCTGTCCCATCTCTGCGCACCACCCGAACTCTCTGTCCTCCCCTACCCTCTCTCATTCAAATCTTCAACCTCCCCTCCTCAACCCAAATCAGCAACCCCCCACCTCCCAACCCCAACACCTCTTCCAACACAAAATTATCAACCCCCTCCCAACCTCCCTCAACCCCCCTCTCCAGACTCGCTGTCCCCTCCAAGCCCTGCATCCCAACTCTCTGTCCTCCCTCCCACTCTCTTATTCAAGTCATCAACCCTCACAACTCCAAGTTCTTAACTCCCCTCACAACTCCAAGTTCTTAACTCCCCTCACAACTCCAAGTTCTTAACTCCCACCCACTTCCAACGCATCAACATTCCTCTCCCAACTCTCTGTCCCCTCTCTGTCCCTAACCATCCCAACTCTCTGTCCCTAATCACCCCCAACTCTCTGTCCACCTCCCCCTTTCTTTTTCTTCTTCAAATGCTCAACCCCCTCCGATTCCTGGAAAATATATTGTAGAAATTGAGTGTAAGCTTTCCAGTGACCTTTACTCTCTCAGCTGTTGACTTGAAGAAAATAGATCATTCCTTTATTTAGGTAAAACAGAGTCTATTTTGTTTGATACAAAACTTAAGCTGAATAATATAAACCAATGTTCATTCAAAAGGCCAAAATTTAGGATATTTGTCTTTTGTTAAATATATTGGTGTAGTATTAGAACAAAGACTCAGTGGAGACATGCATGCAAGTTGTGTTATTCACATACACTACATCGACAAAAGTATGCGGACACCCCTTTAATTAGTGGATTTGGCTGTTTCAGCCACACCCATTGCTGACAGGTATATATAATCAAGCACACAGCCATGCAATCTCCATAGACAAACATTGGCAGTAGAATGGGCCGAACTGAAGAGCTCAGTGACTTTCAACGTGGCCCCGTCATAGGATGCCACCTTTCCAAAGTCAGTTCGTCAAATTTCTGCCCTGCTAGAACTGCCCCAGTCAACTGTAAGTGCTGTTATTGTGAAGTGGAAACGACTAGGAGCAACAACAGCTCAGCCACGAAGTGGTAGACCACACAAGCTCACAGAACAGGACCGCCGTGCTGAAGTGCTGAAGCGCGTAGCACATAAAAATAGTCTGTCCTCGGTTGCAACACTAACTATTGAGTTCCAAACTGCCTCTGGAAGCAACGTCAGCACAACAACTGTTCGTTGGGAGCTTCATGAAATGGGTTTCCATTGCCGATCAGCCGCACACAAGCCTAGAATCACCATGCGCAATGCCAAGCGTCGGCTTAAGTGGTGTAAAGCTCACCGCCATTGGACTCTGGAGCAGTGGAAATGCGTTCTCTGGAGTGATGACTCACTCTTCACCATCTGGCAATCTGACGGACAAATCTGAGTTTGGCGGACACCATGAAAACACAACTGCCTGAATGCATAGTGCCAACTAGAAAGTTTGGTGGACGGGGAATAATGGTCTGGGGCTGTTCTAGTTTCAGTGAAGGGAAATCTTTATGCTACAGTGTTCAATGACATTCTAGAAGATTGTGTACTTCCAACTTTGTGGCAACAATTTGGGGAAGGCCCTTTCTTGTTTCAGCCTGACAATGCCCCCGTGCACAAAGCGAAGTCCATACAGAAATGGTTTGTCGAGATTGGTGTGGAAGAACTTGACTGACCTGCACAGAGCCCTGACCTCAACCACATCGGACACCTTTGGGATGAATTGGAATGCCTACTGCAAGCCAGGCCCAATTGCCCAACATCAGTGCCCAACCTCACCAATGCTCTTGTGGCTGAATGGAAGCAAATCCATGCAGCAATGTTCCAACATCTAGTGGAAAGTCTTCCCAGAAGAGTGGAGACTGTTATAGCAGCAAACGGGGGGACCAACTCCATAATAATGCCCATAATTTTGGAATGAGATGTTTGAGGAGCACATGCAGGTGTGATGTTCGGGTGTTCTGCTTCTTGGTTTCATTCTGCATATATCCAAACATACAAAGTCTCGTATTCAGGTCTATCAGAATAAAATGGCGGGATTTATTTTATGTTTGAATAGTACATTTCATATTGGCAGTTTACGGTTGGATCAAATTGGATGGTTAAATATTGATTCCCATGTTAATTTACATTGTCTAGTCCATATGTTTGAAACACTACATAATTTATGACCAACTTCCTAAAACAAAATGTCCTTCTCGGTCACAACCATTCAAACGACACTCAGCATTGTAGTAATCCAATGCTTCCTCGGGTGAAAAGAACTCATTGTCATTCCGTTTTGTCATTCCTTAGCTTTGGAATTCTTTACCAAAATAAATAAGAATGTCCAATGCCCTTGAAAATTTTCACTCGAAACTTTTTTAAAAACTGAAGTTTCTGTGATACAAAGATTGCGATAGAATTGTTAGGTGCTCTAATTTTTTAGCTTTTCCTTTGAATTTTAGTGTTGCTCGTTTTTCTAATAATGATATGCAAGTGCATGTAATCTATATACATATTTTCAAGTGTTTTTGTGGGGTTTTTTTTTGTGTGTTTGTTACTCTTTCACGACCAAACTGTAGCACCTAAAGGCCCCACATTTTGAGTGTAGATACTTCAGAATCTGGGCAAGGTTTTAAGGCAATCACATAAATAAATAATAATCACAATAATAAAATAACCATAATAATAATCACATAAATCCCTCATATATATTCTTGCCCCTCCCCCCCCAACCCCCCCACACCTTTTCCATCCCCACAAGGCAATTCTCTGTATGTATGTGTTTGTATGTCTCAAAATCAAGATAATTATCTCAAACAAGGAAATGAGGCCATTGGCCCATCATTGCAGTGGTGCACTCTTGGGTTAACATTTGCTACAGCTTTCAACATCAATGTTCTTGATGATTTACTGAAGTCGAAGTAACCCAATCTTGATCGGATGACCCAGCTCGGGTGGGGTAACTGGCGCTGAATGGGGTAAAAACTACATAGGGGTTCCAGCACGTGTTTTCCATTGAAAAGGTTGAAATCTTGCAAATATTTTCAAGGGCTTGTGCAATTGTTTTTGCGTTTGTTTGTTTATTTGTGTGTTTGTTTGTTACTCTTTCACGACCTAACTGCAGCACCGAGAGACCCCAAATCGTGGGTGTAGGTACTCAGAATCTGACCAAAGGTTTTAAGCTGCCACACATTGGCCTTGAAGGCCTTTTGAGGCCAAAGGTCACTATAAGGTGTATATTGGGATGTGGGGTCAGGCAGTACTGCTACCAGCCCGCAGGGCAAAAGATAACCACCATGAGGCCAATAAATCCATAGCTTTTCAATGTCCAACATTCCCCCAAACCCCTGCCTTCTTATAAATATTGTCACATCTGAGGCTTTGTTAACGTGTGCCTCAGCACGGGACCTTTCGTCTTGGGAAATGGCCAAACGCTCTCTAACTGCACTGCGTTCACTTATTATATTCTTTACCATTCCCTAAGGTCGATCAAATGAGCCAAAATTGATGGCACACGCATGGCAAGCAGGTGGCTCAAACTCATTTTGTTACCTTTTAAAGGGTCTTTTTTGTATTGAATATGGGAGAAAAGGATGCATGAGACAAGTAGTCCGGAGCAAACCAAGCAAATCAAGACACAAAGAGGAGAATTGGGACAGGCAAACTTAAATTAAATACAATGATGAGAACTAAAGAGTGAAACCGAACACACTCTCAGCGCCACAGATCACACTTATACAAACATTACGTTTTGTAGGTGTGGACTTTCCTTTGTCTATGATGTGCAGATGCAGACAGAACTCAATGCAACCCGTTTTTTGAAAGCCAGGAGCAAGACGACGAGAGCCAGTGACGAAGTGGGTTCAAAGACAGAGTAAGCCAGAGACGAGTGTCCCTCAACATGCCCTCATGATCCTCAGTGGCCTTTCCTCCTGGTATGTCCTCCGTCCTCTCTCCAGCCCCTTCCTCTTCCTTCTCAAAGCGGTTATTTGCACTCTATTCACATGGAGTTCTCCTCTCTCTCTGAGGTCACGTCTTCCCCTCTCCAAAAACAGGGTGATACAACCACAAGCTTGGTTCAATCCCACCAAACTTCACAAGCAACCACAATAATGTTCTTCCTCACAAACGCCTTTGTGATATGTTTCTCATCCTCCTCTTCCTCTTCCTCCTGGACGAAGCCCACGGGTGGCCCCAATCAAAAATACATCCATTCAAATTCGAGCTCCACAGCACAATCCACCACCATGGCTGGCACACATTGGTCAGAGGGATCATAGTTTTTAGTGCCTTTCGCAGAGAGAGTGCCTTTCGCAGAGAGAGTGCCTTTCGCAGAGAGAGTGCCTTTCACACACGTTTAACATGCTTTTCATGACCGAAATTCCTAACCTGGGCCCACCCATAAAAAAGTAGTTTAAACCTACAATAATACACTGATTTTGTTGTCTCTAAATTACATACACTGCCTCATCACATTTTACACCTTACTCTGACAAGTCTCTATTAAGTGGCAATTTAATCTACTCGGAACAAACAGTCAATGTTTCACTTACCACAGTCTAGCTATGGATCTAGCTATTGTTACGTGCTCCTCCCCAAACCCCGGTCACAGTGTACCTCCGAGCCCCGAGAGGAGTCACGGCAGAAAGATGTGTTATTCTGTGTGTCAAAGATCAATGATGAAACCACACCAATTGTTACCAACAAACAAGTATTGTATTAAGGTCACACAAGAATAACAGCAATAACAATATTAATCAATTATACAACCAATATATCATTCCTATGATGGTACCATCAGTTTCGTACAATGTAACTCACTGTGCTCCAAGTGAGCGAAAAGAACATTCCCAATGTCTCTATCCCGGCATCAAGCCAAAGTCGATGTTGAAGCGATCGTCAGAACGATGTTGTATCGAGACCAGAATCCCGCTCGGTTGACAGTCACACTGCCAAAAATAGGCAAAAGTGTCTTCAAGAGGCGGCTGGGAAATCACACCTTCAGGTATGGACGTTCAACGGCTCCTAATCGGCGAACCGCAAATTCACACTAAAAATCCACGTTACACACACACACCAGGTTAACGTCTGGATGCGGTGTAATGGTTGAAGCGAGGTGAAAAACCTGGAGCGATGCGAAATCAGGCGCGAGGTAAAATGGCTAACAGTCCGTTCTCGAGACGTAACGGCACTCTAATGATTCTCTTCGGAATCAACCGCAAAACCTGTCACGCAGGTTTATCTGTCACAGCGATAACAACTCTGTTGCAGGAATCCCTTTCCCAGGAAACCCCAAAGTTCGCTAGTGACCTCCGTTCGCCAACGTTTGCTCCAGACCTCCAAACAGCTCGGCTCCTTCTCCGACCTCACTCGCTCCGCCTATTTCTCCTCTCCTTCTTCCTCTTCTTCTTCGTACGGTGCCCGATCTGGTTTCCGGTTTCTTTTTAAAACACTAACTTTTTTTACCTTTTGAAAACAGTAATCTATATTTCACTTAAACGATAACAATAATAGTACATGCAACCAAAAATGTTTACAGTGGATGAGAACCACAACAACGGAAGTGACGAATCCGTAACACTATGTACCACAGCCTAACCTTTTGATGCCACCAAAGGCCACCATAAAGTGTATACATATCTGGATGTGGAGTCAGGCAGTGCTGCCGCCGGCCTGCAGGCAAAGGGTAACCTGCCTGTGGGCTCCATATAGTCTCCATATAGTCCAGCAGTTAAGCCCCATATTCGTTCACTTTTTGGGGAAAGCATGATTTTTGGCACATATGTGGTATGACCCCGTGGGGCCATTTGCCATTATGATCCACCAGTGAAACGCCCCCCTAGTGGTCGCCATCTTGGATTCCAATACGGCCACCAGATACCTGTTTTCCTTTATATTGTGGCGGACACGAAAGCCCACTGGCATGGTGACATCATTCCGCGCACCAAGTGGGCGGCGGCGACGCCCGAGGGGTAGGCGTGGCCTGAGGATATACACAGGGCGCGCAGCCCGGAGCGCGCTAGTGTTACAGTGAGCTCCTGAAATAAAGACGCTTATAAGTTACCGCTTGTCCGCTTCCTCCTTGCTCGCAAGCAGCGCGCGTAACGCCACGCTTTACTGGTGACCTCGACGTTGGATCTGCCGGAGCGATCCTTCCACACACGACGCCATTGCCATGGCCAACTTCATCAAACTTCCCGAATTTTGGGAGGCCCAGGCCGAAGTCTGGTTCGTCCAAGCCGAAGTCCAATTTCAGCTACGGCGCCTCACCGGCGACGACACGCGCTACTGCCACGTCATCGCCTCCCTTGGGCCCGGCACGGCCGCTCGAGTTGTGTCCGTCCTTCGCCACCCACCGGACGGCCACAAGTACGAGGCACTCAAGCGGCTACTCCTAGCCACGTTCGGCCTCACGGACGACGCACGGGCCGACCGCCTCTTGGATCTCCCCGAGCTCGGCGACACGCACCCGTCGGTCCGAATGGACCATATGCTGTCACTGTTGGGCGACGAAGCCCCCGGTTCTCTATTCCGGGCGCTTTTCCGTCGCCAACTTCCAGCGCAGGTTCGCCTCGCGTTGGCCGGGACCGTGCTAATGGAACCCCGAGCATTGGCAGCCGAGGCGGACAGGTACTTTGCGGCCGTCACGGACCTCGAGGCTGATGCTGCTGATGATGCTGATCCACAGCATCAGCTTACACAGCATACGCAGCATGCTGATACGCACCTCGTGACCGCCGCCACGCCTCGCCCACCGCCGTGGCGAAAACCGCCAACTCCACCGGCCTGGCGGAGCCAGTAGCGCTCCTCCAGCTCCACCACCTGGTGCTGGTTCCACGCCAAGTTCGGCCACGAGGCTCGGCAGTGTCATCCGCCATGCTCCTTCAACAGGTCGGGAAACGCCCGGGCCGGCGCTCAATAGTGGCGATGAGCGCCGGCCGTTCGAGCAGCCTGCTGTTCATAACGGACACCTTATCCGGGCGCCGTTACCTGTGCGACACGGGAGCTCAGGTGAGTGTCGTTCCCGCCGGTACGTCAGACAAGCACGCCGCGGGTGGGGGCCCCGCGCTGCTTGCCGCGAACGGGACGCTCATCCGTACGTACGGAAAACGCTGCCTCTCTCTGCGGTTCGGAGGGCAAGTTTTCCGATGGACGTTTGTCACCGCCGACGTGCCCATGGCACTGCTTGGTGCGGACTTCCTGTGCGCTAATGGGCTCCTGGTCGACGTAAAGCGCAGACGTCTTGTCCAGGCAGAGACGTTCAGCTCGCTCGCTTGTGCGCTGCCCAGCTCATCGAGCAGCTCAACGAGCGGCTCGCCGAGCGGCTTGCCAAGCGGCTTGCCGAACGGTTCGGTTCCGGCCACGTTGATCTGTACGCTTCCGGCAGCGGACGCATTCACCCGCCTCCTCGCCGGCTTCCCGGCCCTCACGCGGCCCACCTTCTCGGCGGGGGCCGTCAAGCACGGGGTGGCCCATCACATCCCCACCGTCGGGCCACCGGTCTACGCCCGGGCACGCCGCCTCGAGCCGACGAAGCTGGCGGTGGCAAAAGCGGGGTTCGCTACCCTGGAGCGACTCGGCATCGTTCGGCGCTCGGAGAGCGCTTGGGCGTCGCCGCTGCACATCGTGCCGAAGCCCGGCGGGGGATGGCGACCGTGCGGGGACTATCGCCGTCTCAATGACGCCACCACTCCCGACCGCTACCCCGTCCCCCACATTCAGGACTTTTCTGCCCGTTTGGCGGGCATGTCCTTCTTCTCAAAGGTGGACCTCATACGCGGCTACCATCAGGTCCCCGTCAGGCCGGAGGACGTCCCGAAGACGGCGGTCATCACGCCATTCAGACTCTTCGAGTTCCTGCGGATGCCCTTCGGTCTGAAGAATGCGGCTCAGGCGTTCCAGCAACTGATGGACAGCGTCCTGCGCGACTTGGCTTTTGTCTACGTCTACCTGGACGATATCCTCGTCGCCAGCACGTCCCGCTAAGAGCACCTACGCCACCTCCGCACGCTCCTCGAACGCCTGGGCCAGCATGGCCTGATTGTGAACCCTGCAAAGTGCCGGTTTGGCGTCGCCGTAATAGATTTTCTGGGGCACCGTGTCACCAGGCACGGAGCCGTCCCCCTGCCGGCCAAGGTGGAGGCGGTGAAGGGGTTTCCGCGCCCCCGCACGATCAGAGGGCTGCAGGAGTTCCTGGGCATGGTGAACTTTTACCATCGGTTCCTGCCCCGTATCGCCCAGCTCCTGCGCCCCCTGCACGAAGCTCTCCGAGGTAAGCCGGGCAAAGGCGACGTTACCTACACCGAGCAGATGGACACGGCGTTCACGGGCGCGAAGCTCGCCTTGGCTAACGCCACCATGCTCGCGCACCCGGCGCCGATGCACCGATCGCCCTCACCACCGACGCCTCGGACTACGCGGTGGGCGCGGTGCACGAGCAATGGGTGCGTGGAGCTTGGCAACCGCTGGCGTTCTTTAGCCGGCAGCTTCGCCCGCCCGAACGCCGTTACAGTACCTTCGACCGCGAGTTGCTCGGGCTTCACTTGGCGGTCAGGCACTTCCGCCATCTGCTCGAGGGCCGTGCGTTCACGGCCTTCATCGACCACAAGCCACTGATCTTCGCGATGGGCAAGGTCACCGAGCCGTGGTCGGCCCAGCAGCAGCGTCACCTCTCGGCCATGTCCGAGTACACGACGGACATCCGGCACGTCGCGGGGAAGGACAACCCGGTGGCGGATTGCCTTTCCCGGGCCGTCGCCCAAGCAGTCCACCTCGGCATCGACTATGCCCGGATGGCAGCGGACCAGGCCGCTGACCCCGACGTCCAGGCCTTGCGGACCGCCGTCACGGGCCTCCGCGTCACCGAGGTGCCGATCGACGGCGCGGGCACGGCCCTCTTGTGCGACGTCTCCCTCGGGCGGCCTCGCCCCATCGTGCCCGCGGGCTGGCAGCGCCAGGTGTTTGACGCCATCCATGGCCTGTACCACCCGGGCGCGAGGGCCTCCCAAGGGTTGATCGCCGACAAGTTCGTCTGGCATGGCCTCCGGAAGGCCGTCCGCGGCTGGGCCAGGACGTGCCTCGCGTGCCAGCGCGCCAAGGTGCACCGGCACACCCAGGCCCCATTGGCCCCGTTCACGGTGCTGGAACGCCGGTTTGACCACGTCCACGTGGACCTGGTGGGACCTCTGCCCCCCTCGCGGGGTTTCACCCACGTCCTCACCATGGTGGACCGCACCACCCGGTGGCCGGAGGCCGTGCCCTTAGCGTCGACGACGGCGGCGGACGTCACGCAGGCTTTCATCGCCACCTGGGTCGCCCGGTTCGGCGCCCCCTCAGACATCTCGTCCGACCGCGGCCCCCAGTTCACCTCGGAGCTCTGGGGGGCGGTCGCGCAGGGGCTCGGGGTCCGGCTGCACCGAACCACGGCCTACCACCCCCGGGCTAACGGCCTGTGTGAGCGATTTCACCGCTCATTGAAGGCCACCCTCCGCGACGGCGGCTGGGTCGACAGGCTCCCCTGGGTCCTGCTGGGCCTCCGGACGGCGCCCAAGGAGGACCTGCGCGCATCCGCGGCGGAGTTGGTCTTCGGGCAACCGCTGCGGGTGCCGGGCGAGTTCCTCCCCGACTCCACGGCACCATGGTCCGCGGCACAGCAGCGCTCCGCTCTGCAAGAGACCGCCCAGAGGTTCACCCCGGTGCCAACGGCATGCCACGGGCACCCACCGACGCACGTCGCCCCGGAGCTTCGCACGGCGGAGTACGTCTTCGTCCGCCACGATGCCCACCGGACACCACTGCGGCCCCCGTACGACGGGCCTTTCCGCATGCTGGAGACCGGGGCGAAGCACTTCACCCTGGACATCGGCGGTACTCCTGACCGCGTTTCTGTAGACCGCCTCAAGCCGGCCCACCTCGACGTGGACCATCCACCGCCAGTGGCCCGACCCCCGCGTCGGGGCCGCCCCCCTGCGGGCAGACCCCCGGCACCGCCCAGCCCCACCGCCACGCCGCCCCCCGGTCCTGCACCCATCCCAGGGGCAGCCAGGGGCATCCCACCTGGCATCCCTGCACCCCGGACGCCGCCGATCGCCGCCGATCGCCAGGGGGCGCTTCGGCCGGTTCATCCGTCTGCCCCGCAAACTGGCCCTCCAGGTGCGCGGGAATTCTGGGGGGGGTGCGTGTGGCGGACACGAAAGCCCACTGGCGTGGTGACATCATTCCGCGCACCAAGTGGGCGGCGGCGACGCCCGAGGGGTAGGCGTGGCCTGAGGATATACACAGGGTGCGCAGCCCGGAGCGCACTAGTGTTACAGTGAGCTCCTGAAATAAAGACGCTTATAAGTTACCGCTTGTCCGCTTCCTCCTTGCTCGCAAGCAGCGCGCGTAACGCCGCGCTTTAATATCTTCATTCCTAGGACAGAAGGAAAAATAATTTAAATTGCTATACCTCAATTTCCTGGATCAAGAAATTCAATGCCATGATTTCCAAGTGACTTCAGAGGCAGCTATCTTGGATTTAAAAAATGGCTGCCAAAGATACGACAAGGCAAAGGCTGTAACTCCATTGTCTCCTTTATCAAAGGTAAGCTCAGATTATTTCCCTTTTTATTTCTCCATACTAAACTACTATAGTGCTGCCATCTTGCATCCATGTAATTAAGCAATAAGACTGAGGCATCTTGCTGTTTTGTTGGTTTCAGTGAGAGCTTAAATGCACATAGGCCCTCTATATTCACAGCTGATTTCATGTGGTATACATACATCCTGGGGCCTTGAGATGATGGATTTTTGCAGGTCCGGAGATCTCGAGGATGATTGATGGTGGTGGTTCGTATGCAGCCTATAGCTGCTTGGCTGCATCATTTTCTCGGGGTGCAGCTGTGCCTCTGATGCAATATCCCCATGACCAGTCAGCTGGTACTCATTTTACCAACTTCAGAAGGATGACAGGCTGAGTCAACCCTCTTGGTGTTCATTCAATAGCTCGACAGGGGCTTGAACCTTAAGACCTTAAGATCTTAACCTAACCACCTTAACCGTTAAGCCAACACCAGGCACGAGGGTGATTGATGAATTTGAAGAGAGCCAGCTGACGAAACAGATGCTTGGAGATAAGCACCATGAACAGGTGCCAAGTATTGAGGAGTCATTTGCTAATGATGTGCACTCCCTTCTCTCGACGATAGAGGAGATGGGGAATCCTTTTGAAGAAAACAGTGAAGAGTTACTCACTTCATGTAATCAAAAGTGTGCATGACATAAAAAAAACATTAGGCAAAGCACAGCACAAAACATATGTGGAGGAGCAATTCAGCAAGTGGAAAGATCAATCAATGATTCAATCCCGAGGAATAATCTCTCCATTCAGTCGGCCAAAGGAAACAGTTCCATCTAAAGACAAGGTGAAAGTATTGGAACTGAAGAATGACTTTTCAAGGTTATAAATTGCCAGTCAAAGAAGAGACGGAGATCTCGAGGATTTTTTTTTCCACCACAAAAACCAGCAGTCCCTGCCATCAATATGGAAAAAGAGAATGAATGAGGCTAAGAGATAAGTCCGATCTTCTCGGCTGTCTTGAAAAGACGGCAACCGTAGTGTGTCATGCTCCATCAGTTGATGCCAAAATATTTCATGGTGCGGGAGTTGCTCATTTTCTCCTTTGGAACATCGGGTACATTTGAGGAGTACGCAAATAACACATTTGTACTACACATAATGTCACAGCTAGAAAGTATTTTCAGAGTAGACATAATTTGAGAAATATCTAAATGATAACCTCAAACTCTAAACTAGAGAGGACAGAGGGAAGGGTTCATGGCAATGTGTCATGGCCAACACGTAGTTACCTGCTAACTGGCATGGGTTCTTGCGCAATGATCTAAACAAGGATGAACTTTTTAGATTCCGTGCACAAACAATGTACAACAACCTGTGGAAGGAAAGGAAATATATTCCAATCTTGGTTATTTATTCATATGCAGCCTGTGGCTGCTTGGCTGCATCATTTTCTGGGGGCATGGGTTTGCTGCTGATGCAATGTCCCTGTTACCAGCATTCTGGTGCTCATTTTGCTAGCCTTGGAAGAATGACAGGCTGAGTCAACTCACCTGGTGTTAATTCGGTGACCTGACAGGTCCTTGGGATCTTAAGCCAGCCACCTTAACCATTAAGCCAACACGAGGTTTCCACATTTTGTGACAATGTGGTATACTGTGGGTCTAATCCGGACACGCAGATCTTGGAACCCTGTACTCATGAAGAGGCGGACACCTGGATTATGCTTCATATGAAGGCAACTGCTGAGAAATGTCTGAAGAAGATCATGATTCAGACAATAAATACAGATGCTGCGGTGCTGGCAATTGCGAACCTTTTCAATGTACCACTTGTAGAACTGTAGATTGCCTTCGGCACTGGAAAAACTTTGAAGTGCTTTGCTATCCATGAGATGGCATCTACTCTACTACTACTACTACTGCGTCGAGCTAGCTCGGCATTCCATGACACGTTTCTTCCATTCATCTCTGTCACTCATGGCATTAGGTAGCTCGTTAACCAGACACCCAGTATCATTTGTAAGCTGATCTATATATGTTTTCGCAGGTCTCCCTGGTGCCTGTTTGCCGTGAGTTGGTAACCAAAGTAAAACATCGATTGCGAGCTCATCTTTGTTTCTCCAGCAGTGCCCAGCGAATCTTAATCTGCGTTGACGTATGGTTACACTGATTGGTGGGATTTCTGCATACAATTCATATTTTGTGGGGTGCTCTTTCCATGAGATGTTAAGGGCTGCTCTGAGCATGCGAGTGTATGCACCATCCAGGGCCTTTTCTAGTGACGATGTCAAGGTCCATGTAATTGCCCCATATACAAGAACTGAGTCAACAGCTGCTCTAAAGAAGTTTCGTTTCAGCTCTATTGGAAGCGCAGATTTCCAAATCTTGGCTAGACTGTTTAAAGCTCCCCCAAGCCTTTCCAAGTCTGATGTCGACATCTCTTTTTGGGACCTCGAAAGGCTGAGGTGTTGCCTTTCTTTCACAGATTTAATGGTTGTGATACCATGCCATATTTTGCAAATCGAGGGAAGAAGTCTGCTGAGGAAACATGGGAAGTTTTCCCTGCTGTGGACAGAACAGACAGTTTTCGTTTCTTGCCGAACAAGCCAAAATTCATATCAGAAGTTGTGATGAACAAACTAGCATTTTGCTGTGCATACAGTCACGTGAAAAAGTAAGTACACCCCTTGTAAAGGTTTGACTTTTCAACATATTTCAACATACAGCTATTTGATCTTCATTTCAACAATATTGATAGATAAAGGTGATATAATATAACAAATATCATGAAACATTTACATTTTGTAGTCCATTGTATAATTTAAATAAACATAAATGCAAATTTCGCATGTGGAAAAAGTAAGTACACCCCTACATTTATCACTACTTCAAATACCTAAAATTAGAATCAGGTGCACCAGCTCAGGTGCAAATGATTAGAACATTGCTAGAGAGGATATTGGAGGAACCTGTCTTATTTAAACCTCCGACATTTAGTTTGGTTTGCCCTTTGTTGTTGAAGTGTGCGGCGTCACCATGCCTAGATCAAAAGAGCTCTCTGAGGCCTTCAGAAAGAAGGTTATAGATGCCTACGAGTCTGGGAATGGATTTAAAAAGATCTTCAAACAATTTAAAATCAATCATTCGACTGTCCAGAAGATCATCTACAAGTGGAGAAGATTCCAAACAATTGCCAACTTGTTCAGGCCAGGCCGCCCCAGCAAGTTCAGCCCGAGAGCAGACTGCAAGATGCTGAAAGAAGTCTCTCAGAACCCCAGAATGTCATCATGGGACCTACAGGTAGCTCTTGCCACTGTTGATGTCAAAGTGCACGAGTCTACCATTAGAAAGAGGCTGCACAAATTTGATCTACACGGGAGGTGTGCCAGGAGGAAACCTTTGCTGTCCAGAAAGAACATCAGGGCAAGACTAAAGTTTTCCAATGAACACCTAGGCAAAGACCCGCACTTCTGGAACAATGTGCTCTCGACAGATGAGTCAAAGGGAGAGCTATTTGGCCACAGTACCAGAAGACATGTTTGGCGAAAACCAAAGACAGCATTTGACCACAAGAACCTGATACCAACTGTAAAGCATGGTGGTGGAAATATTATGGTTTGGGGCAGCTTTGCTGCATCAGGACCTGGGCAGCTCACCATCATAGAATCCACTATGAATTCTTCATTGTACCAGAGGGTGCTTGAGGATAATGTGAGGCCATCTGTCGGAAAGTTGAAACTCAACCGAAGGTGGACCTTGCAACATGACAATGAACCTAAATATACCTGTAAATCCACCAAGGAATGGCTGAAAAAAAGAAATGGAGGGTTCTGGAATGGCCAAGTCAAAGCCCGGATCTCAATCCCATCGAGATGTTGTGGGGGATTTGAAACAAGCTGTGCATGCAAGAAACCCCTCAAACATCGCACAGCTGAAAGAATTCTGCATGGAGGAGTGGGCAAAAATTTCTCCCAGTCGATGTCAGAGACTGATAGACAGTTATAAGAAACGCCTACTTGAGGTTGTTTCTGCCAAAGGGGGCAATACCACCGATTAGAGCCAAGGGTGTACTTACTTTTTCCACATGCGAAATTTGCATTTATGTTTATTTAAATTATACAATGGACTACAAAATGCAAACGTTTCATGATATTTGTTGTGTTATATCACCTTTATCTATCAATATTGTTGAAATGAAGATCAAATAGCTGTATGTTGAAATATGTTGAAAAAGTCAAAACTTTACATGGGGTGTACTTACTTTTTCACGTGACTGTATGTATAACCGCACAAGTGAACTCAGGAAAGTAATTGAAGTCTGAGGATTTATATTCACCAAATGATCGAGTGCCATTGAAAACATACTATCGACCATGGCTGCATTTGAAGAGCCCGCAAAGAGGTCATCCTATCAGTCAGGACATATTTGGGGGCAGGCGTGAGTAGTGTTGAAACCTATCATTCCAGAACGGAGAGCCTGGGAATGGGAGAAAAGTGCACAGAGTGGTTGGAAACCGATGTGGACAAAGCTACCTGAGGCCCAGGAGGCCTGTTACGAACTATTATGTTGAAACTGCAAATCCGTTTGCAAAGGAAATTGCAAATGTCAAAACTTACAATGCACAGCACTTTTCAAGTGTGTCAGACAATGCTCCCAAGGCTAGACCTGCAAGGGGTAAACATTCAAATGAAACCAAATTTCTCTCCTGATTTGGAGTTCATTAACAATAACACGGTGGCCATTTTGAAATCCAAGATGGTTGCTGTACGTTGAGAACGCTTGGAAATAATTTGCTTATTGGATTACTTGATCCAGAAAATAGGGGTATGGTAATATAAATTACTCTTCCATATGTCTTAGAAAGGAGGATATAAAGGAAAACAGGAATATACGGTGGCCACATTGGAATCCAAAATGGCGGCCACCATGGGGCGTTTCATGCGTGGATCTTAATTGAAAAATGAGATCACGGGGTCATAGTACTTCTGTGCCAAAAACTATGCTTTCCCCAAGAAGTGAACGATTCCGCTAATTTTTTGGCCTTAACCGGTTTGGTGTGTACCCCGGTTTAGAATAGGTACACCGTATCCCTGCGCATCGTAAGAGGCGACCAAGGGTTGGCGTCAGGAAGGGCATCCGGCCATAAAAACATCGCCTCAAACAGGGAACCATGATTGTCATGGGGCCCGCAAGGCTAACCCCCGCTCTAGCGGGGAAAATGGCCTTAAAACGATCAACCGCTGAACTAATAGCTTTTCAATGTCCAACCTGCCCTGAAACCGCCATCTTCTTACAAGTATAACCTTATAAATAACTTAAAGCATCTGGGCACCTTTTTCCCGGGCAGCCAGAGTTATGATCCTCTCCTCACCCCCAATCTTGTTTACCATATTTTTTTTTTTTCCAGCACTGCTCTTTGTGTGAATGATGATGCTTTTCTTGAATTGGTGTAAGAGGACGACAGTGGAAACATGTCCTTTGAACTTTATTGTTTAATCCTTGGTAAAAACGTCCCTCGATTTTTGTTTATTTTCTCAAGGTCTTATATAAGCAAGTTTATTTTTATTTACGAATTTTTAATGCCGCATGGTTTGATGTTGAAGTTTGCCCAATAAATTAAATCAATCAATCAAGCAATATCCCTCGAATAGAAAAGTTTGCATGTTTTGTGTTTTCATCTGAACCAACGCCTCATGATGCTTGCGATCCAGGTTCAAATCCCATTGTAGTCAGGTTCACGATGTTTTTTCGTTCAAAATTTTGGTAGATTAGCAAAACTATACATTTTTGGAATATTCAGAGCATGAGGAATCCAAAAATTAATGTTTACATTTGCGTAAACACCTTTGCGAAAATGACACTCAGGACAGTGATGAAGATCTGTAAAAGCATATTCCTGAACGGTATAGACCTCGTAGATCCTGTGTATAGGACTTATAGTTCAATCTGATACTACCTATAACTTCCTATAACAACCTATAACTTCAAAGGACTTGCAATATCATGTATTATGTAATACAGTTATATCACAAATATAAAGAAAATGGTTTTCAATTACCTTTGTTTGTTGCTTTTCTATAATCCTGAGCACTATTTTGAGGCGTTTATTGGATTCCTTGACCCAGAAAACATAGGATTAGCATATTTAATTAAGTCTCTAGGTTGACTAGAAGCCGAGATCGCGCAAAATATGTATTTTATGGCGGCCATTTTCAAAATCCAAAATGGCGGCCATGCAGGTGTCTGTGCAAATGCCAACATTGATTTTCGGATTCTCCATGCTCTGAAGATTCCAAAAATGTACAGGTTTGCTAATCCCAAAATTTTGAAAGAAATTATATTTGTTAACATAGTGAACCTGACTATGACTTTCTGTGTTTGTCTCTTGTCTACTAACGTCTTGGCATTAGTGTACGTCGTGTATAATGACTCCACATACTCGTATTTGGCCGCTCTGAGCCTGAAATCAATGGAACAATCAAATAATATAAATAGGATTGTGTAACGTTAAGGAAGAAAAAGTTGGCCTAAAGTCCTACTTTCTGTAGTTTAGTTGTGCCATTGAAAACTCCGAGAGCAACACTACAACCCTCAAGCCGTCCGTTGTGCAACGCTGTAAGTCGAGCATGTGCTTCCATAAGCAAGGTCAATCGGTCTCCGGTTATGTTGCTGAAGACACGGTGAACACCGTGAATATGGCTCCATGCTGTCAGATATGTCGAGGGACCATTTAGTAGTTTGTATTAATGAAGAAACATTGAAAACACATGCTTACTACAAATTGCGGGAACTTCGAGTTAAATAAAGTCCGTGAGATCGGTATGGAATCAGCCACGTGGAATACTCGGGATCTTGAGAAGTGTCTTTGAGAGCAGCAAAGAGCTGCTCCCTCTGAGCACATCAATAAGCTCTCCCCTTCGCACGAACCCATGGGTAACACGAATCACCACAAATTACATTGTGGTCAGAAAAACACTTCTTCAATCCAAATGAAGTAATGGAAGCCATGTTACCAACGCAGCCTGCCCGGACAAAAATTCTGAGTGAAATGAAGGACAAAGGTCTGCATTATCAAGTGGTTTTAGGGGGTCCCAGGCCAACCGCAGCCAGTTCACATCATTGGTGGTTGTGGAGTATAATGCGTACGATATGTTCTCAATGCGTCCACGACAACTGACATCTGAGATCGTGTTGACAGTGGAGAGGAATACCATTGGTTTTGAGGTCAACACTGGCTCGTTGGTAACCATCCTGTCTGCGGATACCTTCCATAAGGTGTTCCCAGGTAAAGGTTGTTAAGGAGTGAGCAATTGTGGGAAAACGCAGCATGCAGCTGGAATTACTGATTATTTGTGTATAACTTGTGTGTGTATTTACATATTTCCAATAAATACATTTATTTCAATGCACACACAGACACGTACATATATATTGTTGCGAATATGGAATTTGGCCTCCATATCCGCTTGTAAATATTCCCCTATTTTCTCCAATACTCCCCAACTTTCCCCGATCCCCCATTCCCTAGTCCCATTGCATGTAAATAACAATCAGTAGAGCCGACCTTCCCCTTATTCCCCCATTAAATGTCGTGCCCAGGTCCACCGCACCACACGTAGACAACTTTCGGACATCTTCCTAGTTATTCTTATTCTATGTCAGTTAAGGCCTCGTCTCCATTAATTATGACTCTTCGTTGCACCAGAATGTGATTATATGGCATCAGTAGTGAGTTTAGGACCTTTCCCATACCTCCTTCCATCTTCTTCGCCAACAATTACAACAACAACAGAGGAGATGGCGGCGGAGCGGGGGAGGATGCGTCCTCACACCGGCTCGATTAGCTCCAGACCATGCGCTCCACGGGGTTACCACGAAGGGGCTCCTTGTCAGCTCCTCGTCAAGGGCGGAGCCTGGTAAACCCCCCGCACGCACCCAATGAGAAGCAACGTGCCGATTCCACGAGGCGGAGCTAACGAGCCGAGGGCGTGTGACTCCCCGCCGGATATACGCGGCCACGCGCCGGATGTGACGTCAGATGCGCCCCCAGCTTGAGACGACAAGACGCCACCTCGAGCGCTGTGAAACCTCCTGCATCTACTGGACCGTACAGTACCCTGTCCTTGAGCCAAGAGTGCACCTTGAGCCATCGATTCTGCCTTTCCTAGCCATCAATCCCCGTGTGAGTCAGCCTTGTCCCGTTTATCTGTCGTCTGTTGGGAATAATATAAGATTGTGTCTAAGTGCTTGTCTTTCTATGCTGTCCCTCTTGTAGTTGTAATCTAACCTTCCGCCTTAATATAACCTCCTCCGGAGGTCTTGAGAACTGAACCCCTGGTGTCGTATTGTGTTATTGTAATCCAGCCGGGTGTCTTCTTTTTCTTATTGAGCCAGCATAGCGCGACTAGTCAACGTTCGGGCACAATCGGGTAACTTGTGCAGACGTGGTCATACCATAAAACCGCTCGGTAAATAACATCCAAGCCACGTCTGTAACAATTGGTGTCGAGGAGTGGAATTCGAACCCGGGACTAAATTAGTTAGGCCCAAATTTTGGGAGGGAAAATCGATTCGGAGCGCGTTTCCCGCGCGAAATTATAACGGCGAAATTTCAATTTGTTTTACGAAAATAAAAAATAAAAACCGAATTTTGAAAGTCGCGCTATGGCGGATCAAGACAGCTGGGGTCCGGTAAAGGAGAGTGAGGTAGGGTCGATCCAGGACCAAAATGAGGGACAGGAGGAGAGCGAAGCAGTGAGGGCGGCAGGTTCGCAAAATAGCGCCGTCACGCACGAAGAAGCAGGCGCGCAAAAAGGCGCCTCGCTGGTCACCGTGCCCGCGACCGAAGTAGCGCCGCTGGGAAGATTGGAACTTTTTTTTATACAAATGACGGCCCTTGTGGAAAAGAATAGTGAGCGATTGGAAAACCAAATGGGGGTAATGAGGGACGAAGCGAGGGCTCGGAGTGAGCAATTGGGGGTAATGAGGGACGAAGCGAGGGCTCGGAGTGAGCAATTGGGGGTAATGAGGGACGAAGCGAGGGGTACCGGTGAGAAGTTAGACAATAATTTTGAGGAGTTAGACAAGAAAATTGGGAAGTTAGACAATAATTTTGAGGAGTTAGACAAGAAAATTGGGAAGTTAGACAATAATTTTGAGGAGTTAGACAAGAAAATTGGGAAGTTAGACAAAAATTTTGAGGGGTTAGACAATGGGATAAAAGAGGTGAGAAATGGGTTAGAGGGGGTAGAAAATAGAATGGCTGCCCAGGAGAATCAGATAGAGGGAGTGAAAACTGGGTTAACGGGGGTAGAAAACAGAATGGCCGCTCAAGAGAATCAAATGGAAGGGATGCAAAAAGGGTTAGAGGGGTTAGAAAACACCATGGAAGGCAAATTGAGGGACATGAGGGACCAAGCGGAAAGGGAAGTTAACCAAATGGGGCAGCAGATAGAGGGGGTCAGAATGGGGGTAGAAACCAAACTGGATGCTCACAGGGAGGAAATGGAGCAGATGAGGGTGGCATCTGGGCAGGAGATGCAAGTGATGGGAGAGGAGATTAGAAGAGGTGTGAGTGAGGAGGTCGGAGGAGTGCGCGAGGAGGTGAGGCACTGTGAGGAGCACATGGAAAAGGAGGTGAGAAAGGGGACTGTAAAGTTACAAGGGGGCATAGAGGACCTGACGCAGGAGGTGGAGCAGCTGACGGTGGGACAGACGGAGTTAGTGGAGCAGGTTCAAAGGAACACTGCGGTATTAGGAGGTTTAAAGGCGACACAGAAAGAACTAAAAGATGACTTGGTAGCGACGAAGAGGGAATGTCAGATGGTACGTGAGGGACTGACAACGAGGTTGGACGAAGTGATAGAGGTTATGGAGACGAAGGACCGGCAGGTGAGGACGCACATGGAAACGGTCAAGGTAGCCTTAGAGGATGAGCTTGAGGAGACGTACCGGGGAATAAAAGAGGTGAGGCACAAATTAGAAGAAGTGGAAGAAGGGGTGAGCGAAATTAAGAAGCGACGGAGAGGGGATAACAAAGAGATAAAAGAGGAGATAAAAGAATTGGTCCAAAGTCTGTGTTTGGATCGTGATGATGTGCTCATTAACCGGATGAGGGATTCGCAGGTGATGGAGGAGAAGCGAAGAGAAAGAGGACCCGGTGTAAGTGGTGACCAATATGGTCGTGCGTATGATGCGCCAGGGGATTTAAGAAGCTTGGGGGTCGAGATAGACCCGGGTGTTCGTGAGAGGCCGTGGGTGAAGTGTGCGACAGGTCTGGTGTGCGAAAATGGAGGTGTGCAAGAAAGTCCGACTCTGGGGTGTGTGAGGAAAAAGTGTGTACCAAGGAGTGAGTGTGCTGGCGAGAGTGAGTCGGTCGTAGCGTGTGTGCGAGGGAGCACATGGGAGCGTGGTGTGGTGAGTGTTACAGAGGGTGTGACGGGAGAGTGTGCGCGAGAAAGGTGTGTGACGGACAGGTGCATGAGGAAAGAGTGCGCTGTCAGAAGTAAGGAAGAGTGTCCACCTGTGGTGAGTGTTACAGAGGGTGTAACGGGAGAGTGTGCGCGAGAAAGGTGTGTGACCGACAGGTGCATGAGGAAAGAGTGCGCTGTCAGAAGTAAGGAAGAGTGTCCACCTGTGGTGAGTGTTACAGAGGGTGTAACGGGAGAGTGTGCGCGAGAAAGGTGTGTGACGGACAGGTGCATGGAGAAAGAGTGCGCTGTCAAGAGTAAGGGTGAGTGCTCTGTCAGGAATGGAGGTGAAAGTAGTGAGAGTGACATGGAGCGTGAGTTAGTTGTGACAGGTGATCGAGGATGTACACCTGGGATGGAAGGATGCACACCTGGAATGGTAGAGCGTGAGTGGGAATGCACGCTGGAGTTGGTGGTGAGGCACGTGGTTGGGTGTGCGAATGAGAGCACACCTGTGATTGTCACAGAGGAGGTGACTGAGGAGGGGGCGCGAAGAGGTGTATTGGTGAGGTGTGCGAGCGACGAATGTGTGCCAAAGTGTTCGGTGGTCAGGTGTGTGACCAAGGCTGTGAGTGGAATGAGTGTGCCTGGGTGTGTAAGGAACGGTACGAGGAGCATGGAAACGGCTGGATGTGTGAGCAAGGAACGGGCTGCGGGGTGTAAGCGTCCAGGTGAAGCATCGACGTTACACGGGTTAGAGGTTAGAGCGACTTTTAGCCGAAGCAGGCCCTCGGTGCGTGCCGGGCCTCGCTTTGAACGGCCGCGTCCAGGCTCCACTAGGCGGAGCTGGCAGCCCGATAGGAAGGGTCGTTATGGCGACCACGTTTTGTTGAGACGTGCCGGCAGGTCGAGATCGGGACATTGGATGGCTCCACGCCGAGGTGGTGCGTGGGATCTCGGCCCGGGTAAGCCCCCGTCCCTGCCCCGAATGCCGGACGCATCCAGCCGCTGGCACAAAACAACCAGCATCCATTGCTTGGCTTTACGAAGCCGGGCTTTGGACAGGAATTGGCGCACCGAGAGGCAGTAGTGAGTAGACTGGGTGATGAGGTTAGTGTATTGGACCCAAAATTAGAGAAAAACAAAATTTGATGATTGGCAAGGGATTGGCAGTAGTGATTGGCAGATGATGGGTAGTGATTGGCAAATTTTTAATTTGTTGAAATTTGATGTGCAAAATTGGTAGTGAGAGACCCCCGATGTGGTGGGATGGCAAATCCACCATCCTTCCCATGTGGGGGGCAAATGCGCAATAGTTTATGGGGTGGCTATGACAACCGAGCCAGGGAGGGCTTGGATAATGATAGGGATCTAGAAGAGATTGACATTAGGTAACGTTAAGGTTAGTTAGTGACTGATACCTGTAGTGGGGACGCAGGTAGATTAGTGTGGATTATAATGACGAGGGAGCGCAATAGTTAAAGGGACGACTGGGAAGCGCAAGTTTCAGAAGGGAGTAGTTAGCTGAGATGATGCTGTGTGTGTGAGGATTGAACAAGTGTGATTGCACAGGTGTGCAACTGGACAGGTGTGTGGAGCAGTGTATGAGTAGTGAGTGTTGTGGATCAGCGCGAATGCGCTTGGGGAGAGAAGGGTGCAGGTGGCACCAGGTGTGAGAGCACAGGTGTGCAGGTACAGGTGTGTGGAGAGAGTTGGAGTGAGTGGTACGGAGTGGTGTGCATGGTGCGAAGGTGTGGATGGGGGAAGAGTGGACCCCTTTCACGAGTACCCGGGGCGGGTAGTGTAAGTGTTAGGTAGAGGGTGCAGGTAAATTGTGGTTGGATATTGGCATTTGTGGTGCGGTTGCAGAATGGTGTTGTGAATGGGTGCATTAGTGTTGTGGAAATGGCTGGGCGTGTAGCCTGTTAGTGTGTGTAGTTGGTTGGGCACTCCACCACTGTGAGGATGTCGGCCAGGTGAGGCCGCAGGTGGGCTCTGGGAGCCGGTAGAGTTGTGGATGGGGCCCGAGGATCCGGAGGATGGACCCGGGTAGCCCAGTGCCAGAGAGGGCACCGAGTGGGGAGAGTGCCAGAGAGCCTTCCCCAGGTAGTTAGGTTGGGGTAAGGAGCAGGTAAGCTCGGAGGCAACTGCAGTGGTGGAGGTGTGCAGGTGGGTAGACCCACTGGGAGAGGTACACGTCGCAGCCCAGAAATTGTACGAGGGCACCGGGAGATGAATCGGGGGAGTGAGACCCCAAATTGAAGAGCACCACAGTTTGGCCAATGGGAATTGGTTTTTAGAACCCATAGTGTAAGAGGGCCAATGGTTTGGCCGGAGGAAGACCCCGGGTGGTGTAAAGTTGTTAAAGTCATGTAGGAAATAGTTAGGATTGAAGAACCTGTCGCACCATACGCAGCCACTTACCTGTGGTGATGATGATGACTCCACACCTGTGTTTTCTTTGTTTGTTGCAGGAGATGAATTGCTGTGTGGGTTGGTGAGACGCATCACGACGTGGATGAGACATTGGGGTGATTCCATCTCTCCCTCCTTAGGAGGGACTGATGATGAGTTGGAGATGGCAAATTTTGATGTTGAGTTGAAAATGGCAAATTTTGATGAGAGTTGAAAATGGCAAATTTGATTGGTTAGGAGGGAGAGAAGACGAATTTGGTATATGGGAGGAACGGGGAAGACAGTAGGGATGTTTGTTGATTTGTAAAGTAGATGTTTATGGGTAGTGTTGTGTTGTGTGGATACAGTAAGGGGTAAGGGAGGGGCCATGTAGGTTACCTGGTGGGGGGGGGGGGGCGTACGATAGGAACGTACCTGTCTCACCTGGTTCCCATGTGCCCCCAGTGTGCATCACCTTACATTGCGTGCACTTTTGCGCCCTTACCACCTTACTCACTTGTTTCTTCTTTTGTCTCCCACCTCCGAGGATCTGGCTTTGGGGTAGAGAGAGAGAGGAGAGAGAGAGGTGCTGGCTGCGCAGTTGTGGGCCTGCACTTTCGCTGTTTGCTGCCGGGATCGATACACCATATGGACCGCAATGTTTGTGGCCACCCACAATGGACCGCAGTTCGTTTGCGGCCAAGCACCACCCGGGGATGGACCTATGGGTCAACGTGGCACCTATGCCATAAAGGTGAACCACTGTTAACTAACACCAAGTGCACCACAAGAAGAGCAAGAGACACCTGCAGGGTTAGGGGTTGTCGCATTTATTTTTAATCATTGAACAATGGTGACTGCACCGATTGGTGGTGGGGTGGTGCTTTTGATGCTGGGACGGGGTGCTCTGCACGTTATTAAAGGCCGTCGGCCACAGAGCACTCGTGGGTTGGTGTATCGATGTTGGCAAGCGCGCTCTCTCTATGCATAACATCTGCATGTGTTCCTCCAAAGACAGGTCCTGGATCGTAGTGTAGATATCAGCGTAATCTTGTAAATAATGCTCCCTACCGGCTGTATGTTTAGTTTGCGAATTCTTTCCGGATTCGGTTATCCTGTGGGTGTGTTTCTGTGAGGAGAAGGGTGCAACGTCGCAGGGGGACATATTTACTCATTTGTGAATATCTGTAAAACTGTCGCACTCAGGGTAGAGTTAATAGTAGAGGGAACTACATTGCGTGCCACACTAAAGTAGGTAAAAATTTATCGGGTCGGGACGCCCCGAGGGTAGAGAAGGGTGCAATGTTGCGAATATGGAATTTGGCCTCCATATCCGCTTGTAAATATTCCCCTATTTTCTCCAATACTCCCCAACTTTCCCCGATCCCCCATTCCCTAGTCCCATTGCATGTAAATAACAATCAGTAGAGCCGACCTTCCCCTTATTCCCCCATTAAATGTCGTGCCCAGGTCCACCGCACCACACGTAGACAACTTTCGGACATCTTCCTAGTTATTCTTATTCTATGTCAGTTAAGGCCTCGTCTCCATTAATTATGACTCTTCGTTGCACCAGAATGTGATTATATGGCATCAGTAGTGAGTTTAGGACCTTTCCCATACCTCCTTCCATCTTCTTCGCCAACAATTACAACAACAACAGAGGAGATGGCGGCGGAGCGGGGGAGGATGCGTCCTCACACCGGCTCGATTAGCTCCAGACCATGCGCTCCACGGGGTTACCACGAAGGGGCTCCTTGTCAGCTCCTCGTCAAGGGCGGAGCCTGGTAAACCCCCCGCACGCACCCAATGAGAAGCAACGTGCCGATTCCACGAGGCGGAGCTAACGAGCCGAGGGCGTGTGACTCCCCGCCGGATATACGCGGCCACGCGCCGGATGTGACGTCAGATGCGCCCCCAGCTTGAGACGACAAGACGCCACCTCGAGCGCTGTGAAACCTCCTGCATCTACTGGACCGTACAGTACCCTGTCCTTGAGCCAAGAGTGCACCTTGAGCCATCGATTCTGCCTTTCCTAGCCATCAATCCCCGTGTGAGTCAGCCTTGTCCCGTTTATCTGTCGTCTGTTGGGAATAATATAAGATTGTGTCTAAGTGCTTGTCTTTCTATGCTGTCCCTCTTGTAGTTGTAATCTAACCTTCCGCCTTAATATAACCTCCTCCGGAGGTCTTTAGAACTGAACCCCTGGTGTCGTATTGTGTTATTGTAATCCAGCCGGGTGTCTTCTTTTTCTTATTGAGCCAGCATAGCGCGACTAGTCAACGTTCGGGCACAATCGGGTAACTTGTGCAGACGTGGTCATACCATAAAACCGCTCGGTAAATAACATCCAAGCCACGTCTGTAACAATATATATATTTGAGGATTCGTTACATATAAATATATATATATACACATCTCCAAACCTCCAAACTAGAAGGCATCTATATAGTGCTCAAGTCTTTGCAGACTACTTCCTAGTTTGGAGGTGATGTGTTGGTAAATTTTATGCACATGCTGTGAGTGTCGCGTCAGGTCAGTGTACTTCGATTAGTTTTAGTATTCCTGACTGCAAACCTCCAAACTGGTGATCAGGGGGGCAGAGACAATGTGCTTGAGTGGCAGCTGCGACCCTTCTGCTGGCAGGACTGGCAGGAAGCTCTGTGCTGGGACTCGATCTGTGCCTTCCTCGTCCCACACCTTCCTCGTCCCAACCCTTCCTCGTCCCACACCTTCCTCGTCCCACACCTTCCCCTCCCTCCCCCCCCCCCCAAGACTACCACCCACCCCTCTTCTCCCTGCTCCTATATCCTCGTTCCCCACCCCTTCCCTTCCTTCTCCCACCCTCGCATTTTCCTTCCATCCTCCCTACCTCTTCCCACCACACCCCTTCCCCTCCCTCCCCCACCCACCCCCCCCCCAAGACTACCACCCACCCTTCTTCTCCCTGCTCCTATATCCTCGTTCCCCACCCCTTCCCTTCCTTCTCCCACCCTCGCATTTTCCTTCCATCCTCCCTACCTCTTCCCACCCCACCCCTGCCTCTCCTTCCTCTCACACCTCATGCTGGCAGACGGTACACCTGTTTAACGTCTATCTGAGGGATGGCACACCACACTTGCCCTCACTACTCCCACCCCACCCTTGCCCTCGCTACCACAACACCCTTTCCCTCTCTCCTCCCACCTCCACCCATGCCATCCTTCCCACCTCCACCCTTGCCCTCTTTCCTCCTACCCCACACTTGCCCTCGCTGCTCCCACCCCACCCTTGCCCTCCTTCCCACCTCCACCCTTGCCCTCCTTCCCACCTCCACCCTTGCCCTCCTTTCCACCTCCACCCTTGCCCTCCTTCCCACCTCCACCCTTTCCCTCTCTCCTCCCACCTCCACCCTTGCCCTCCCTCATCCCACAAAGGTACCCAGCATTGCCTGGGATCTAACATACATCTATTGGACGACCACACTTAATCCCATATATAAATACAAACATTTTATTAATAAAGCAAATCAGTTTTGTTGTCAGACAATCAGTAAGTATTGCCTAAACAACTACATATTTTATGGATCAAAATCGGTTTAAAAAAAAAATTGACAGGGTGTATATTTGGAGGAGTTAGCTCGGGTGGTAACCTTTTTCCTATTTAGCTCTTCTTTCACCCTTGAGAATTACGTCTTTAGAGCAGTTAACCGTTAAAATCACCTTTAAATTGATGTATCAGTTGTGTTTGTATATATTTGGTTTTTGAATAATTAGCAATTAGCGCATTTGAGAGGTCACTTGATTCCTTTGCCAATCTTACCGTTCATTGTAACATCCTAATTAACAGTTATTTTTCACATCTGATACCATATTTGATGATCAGAGGTCACCATCTCATCTCATCTCAATTATATAGGTATCCAGGTTGAAATCCAAAACAAATTGGGCTTTTTATAAAGCATTATGGATCTACCCTCGGAAATGATGACAGGTGGTGGCTCGGGTGTTTATAAGTTATGAATTGTGAGAAAATGACTGTTTTAAAGCACGACGAAGGTGCATCATGGTAAAAAAACAAAATGTGATCCTCAAAATATATTCCAATGATTCCTGAAATCTCCACTAATATCCATCAAGCTGTCAAAATGACTACCGTATGGAAGTATCCACTCCAGGGTGGCCTATTTGACGTACTCAACCGAGCACATAGCTCACAATGCTCGGATTCCAGGTTCAAATCCCAATACTGCATGGATTTGTCCATCATCTTCCAACATCTTTGTCATTCATGTACAAGTACATTGACATCTCCCAATGTTCTTATCTGACATGTGTTACGGATTCGTCACTTCCGTCGTTGTGGTTTTCATCCACTGTAAGCATTTTTGGTTCCATGTACTATTATTGTTATCGTTTAAGTGAAATGGAGATAACTGTTTTCAAAAGGTAAAAAAATAGTGTTTTAAAAGAAACCGGAAACCGGATCGGGAGAAACCGGAAGAAGAAGGGGAGGAAGAAAAAAAGGCGGAGCAAGTGAGGTCAGGAAGAAAAGCCGAGCTGCTTTGAGGTCTCGAGGAGACGCTGGCGAACGGGAGTCACGAGCGAACTTTGGGTTTCCTGGGAAAGGGATTCCTGTGACAGAGTGGTTATCACAGTGACAGATAAACCTGCGTGTCGGGTTTTGCGGTTGATTCCGAAGAGAATCGTTGGAGAGCAGGTACGCCTCCAGTACGGGCCCGCCTGCCATTTCGCTTCCCTCCTGCCATTTCGCATCGCTCCAGCCTTTTCACCTTGCTCCAGCCATTTCACCGCACCCAGCCGTTAGCCTGGTTTGTGAGTGTAACGTGGATTTCGATTGGGAATTTGTGGTTCTCCGTTTGGGAGCCGCTGAACGTTCATACCCGAAGGTGTGATTTCCCAGTCGCCTTTTGGGTGCACCTTTGCGCCTCTTTGGCAGCGTTGACTGTCAGCCGACTTGGATTCTGGTCTCGATTCGACATTTTTCCTGCGATCACCGGAGCGTGGATCGACTTTGGCTTGGTGCCGGGACAGTGACTTTGGGAATGTTCTTTTCGCTCACTTGGAGCACAGTGAGTTATTGAATAAGAAACTGATGGTACCATCATAGGAATTATATGGTATTTTTGTGGTGCAATTGAAACACATTGTACTTGTGCTGTTATACTTGTGTGACCTTAATACAATACTTGTTTTTGGTAACAATTGGTTGGTGCGGTTTCACCATTGGTCATTGACACACATTATAACACATCTTTCTGCCGTGACTCCTTTCGGGGCTCGGAGGTACACCGTGACCGGGGTTTGGGGAGGAGCACGTAACACATGTGATTTATGTACAAGCTCTTCCATCATCATGGGATACTGTCACAACAAACACACATAGAAAATGTTCCAGTAGCTTATCCATAATGATCATACAGGAAAGGTTAATCTATGATGGGAATTTGAGAAAGTATCACCAGACACGCACGTAAATGCTTCCACACTCACTCAATAAATACTTCCCCAAATAAATTTACAACAGTTAAGTTAGAAAATCTGAATCATCTGCATTGAGATCAAGAAAATTGTATATACAGTGCATTCAGAAAGTATTCAGACCCCTTCACTTTTTTCACATTTTGTTATGTTGCAGCCTTATGCTGAAATCGTTTAAATTCATTTTTCCCTCATCAATCTACACTCAATACCCCATAATGACAAAGAGAAAACAGGATTTTAGAAAGTTTTGCAAATTTATTAAAAATAAAAAACTGAAATATCACATTGACATAAGTATTCCGACCCTTTGCTATGACACTTGAAATTTAGCTCAGGTGCCTCCCATTTCTCTTGATCATCTTTGAGATGTTTCTACACCTTGATTGGAGTCCACCTGTGGTAAATTCAATTGATTGGACATGATTTGGAAAGGCACATACCTGTCTATATGAGGTCTCACAGCTGACAATGCATATCAGAGCAAAAACCAAGCCATGAGGTCGAAGGAACTGCCTGCAGAGCTCAGAGACAGGATTGTGTCGAGGCACAGATCTGGGGAAGCCTACAAAAAACCTCTGCTGCATTGAAGGTTCCCAGAGCACAGTGGCCTCCATAATTATTAAATGGAAGAAGTTTGGAACAACCAGGACTCTTCCTAGAGCTGGCTGCCCGGCCCAGCTGAGCAATCAGGGGAGAAGGGCCTTGGTAAAAGAGGTGACCAAGTACCCGATGGTCACTCTGGCTGAGCTCCAGAGATCCTATGTGGAGATGGGAGAAGCTTCCAGAAGGACAACCATCACTGCAACACTCCATCGATCTGGGCTTTATGGCAGAGTCGCCAGAAGGAAGCCTCTGCTCAGTGAAAGACATGAAACCCACTTGAAGTTTGCAAAAAAGTACCGAAAGGACTCTCAGACTGAGAAACAAGATTCTGTTGTCTGATGAAACCAAGATTGAACTGTTTGGCTTCCGTTTGGCAAAATGTTTTCACACCTTCCAGCTTCACGCCGTCTCCAAGATCCAACACAACATTTCCTCCATCTGCAGCTCCCTCTGTGCACACCTTACATTTGAATGTAGCTGCCACACTGGTTAATGACCCTCTCAGACCACGACATTTTTGATGAACCCACTCAGCACACATTGTACATTGAATGGAGTTCACTCCGACACCCTTCCTGTACACAGCACACGGCCACTTCCCAGTTCTTTCCACCTCACCACATGCTTTACCACTTGCCATCACCTTCGTCTTTCCTATATTCACCTTCAGACCTTTTTGTCTCTATACATTCCTTCCACTTGTTCATCTTCGCCTCATTAAAAAAAGATTATGTGCAAACTTTATAACACCGTTTGCTCGACTGTGTCTCAGGATCATGGAAGAAGAGCTTGTAAATCACATGTAAGACAAAAAGATTACGAAACATCAATGGAAATTTTCCTTGCTTTACAAGCACAGTAGGAAACAAAGCACAGATATACAGTATATACACGGTATTATGAAATATGATGAGGTCACAGCATCAGGACGAGAAAAAGCTGTCTATTCAGAACACCAGAAATATCTGCAACATAGACCTTGTTTCAGCCCTGGGTGGTCTTTTGGAAAATCCCTCTTAGTGCCTTACAACACGATTCAAGTGGGGACGGGGTGACGACACGGAACACCCATGTGTTAGGGCAACACGATCAAATTGGGGACGAGTGTTGTTCAAATCATACAGGGCATAAAGAATGTCAGGCCAAGTGAACCTTGAATAAATGCCATTTGCAAAACTTTCTACCATAAGCTCAAGGCCTGCTGTCGTTGGAAAGTTCTTCATTTTTGGAAATCTCAGTTACCCCTATTTTATGTCCATACATCAATCCCACCTTATTTTAATCTATGCCGACCTACAAATAAACTGAAATTGTGTTTCCTACAAATAAACTGAAAGCTATAATTCACCAAATGTCTGTCTGTCTGTCTGTCCGTCCGTTCCCAGGTACCGCAAAAACGGCTGAACCGATCGCAACGATATTTTGGGTGGGTAATCCTGGGACCCCCTGGAGTAAAATAGGCTATATTGTTTTCCCAATTTTACAATTTTCAAATTTTTCCAATTTTCCAGTTTTTCCAAACACGATGGAATAATATTTACCGATATGAACAGTGATGTGGCTTTTATTGAAATTCTACAAATCCTGTTTAGATTTTGATGATTTGCGTGTGATATGATTTAACGGATGTTTATATAAATCGTTTAAAATAAAAATAAAAGCCTTCAATTTCTGATATTTTGCCTTTTCATTTGGGCCTCCCAATTGAAGCCCCGCCCGTAGGGCAGGTACCGTTGCTAGTAATATAGTATGACGATGACGAAAATGGTCGCATTTCACGAGTTCTGGTAAAAGCCTCAAAGGCGACAGTCAAACTCCTCCAACAAAGAAAACACAAGCCACCTGTGTCAGTGCAAGGATCAGTACCTTTGTAGATGATCTTGAACCCCAAGGAGCCTGTACTTTCATCCGTCTGTAAATGGAGCCACATCTGCTCGCTGATACTTACCACCAGGTCGGGGATGCTGGTCCCAGTTAGGCTGGAGAAGAAGAAAACAAAGAGAGGGGAGTGGGATTATAAAGGAAATGTAGGGGATAGGGGTTGTGGTGGGTGGGGGGGGGCGGGGGCGGTAAGTGTGAGGGTCAGCAACCTAGCATGGATGGTCTAGCTCTAGACTCTAGAAGGACGCACACTCACCTCCAAGCTGTCTCGCCTGGGTTGGAATCCCGACCCGGCTATAATCCTGGTGTTTCACATCCCGGTGTTAATCAATGTGTCCCTCGGATGGACACGAAACGAATGTCCCCTCTGCCAGCATTCATTGGTGGACATTATAGATCCCATGGTGTCCTTTGCGAAGAGTGGGCGAGCTATCGCCGGCACCATGGCCAAATTCCAAATTCCTACCCTAACCAGGAGAGGGAATTTCATCAGTGGCACAGGGGTGCCCCCTCAGCCAATGATGCCACCCGCAGCCTTGTCCCGCATAAAAACGAAGGAGAAGTACAACATGCCATGGTAACCTACATAAGATCTTACTGGTGGCCTGAGCATTGAGCGGAGCATTGAGACATTGTATTGTTTACAGATACTAGAGCGTGCCGGTACGTGGGTGCAAAAAAACATGCGTGCAAACAACAACAACAAAAAAAAACTTTGAAACCACGTGGCAGTAACGACCACAGAACCCCCCCCCCCCTCTATTTACATGAAATGGTTTGGTCCATTCGCAAAGCCAAAGCGAACGGCTTGCGAGTACGGTAGAACCCCCCCCCTCTATTTACATGAAATGGTTTGGTTCATTCGCAAAGCCAAAGCGAACGGCGAACGGCTAAATCGCCATAGCTCGGTAACTACTTGTCCGATTAATATGAAACCTTGAAAAGGCACATCCTCAGGTCCCCAGCAATATACCTGGCAAGTTTCAAGTATATCGGACCCGTGGTTGTCGAGAAACAGCGGTCACAGACACACAGACACACAGACACACACACACACATACACACAGAGATTACTGGAATTATAGATAGACTAGGGCATGCCCGTACTATATATATGCCCGTACTATATATCTATCTAAAATTATATCCCCCCCCCTCTATTTACATGAAATGGTTTGGTCCATTCGCAACGCCAAAGCGAACGGCGAACGGCTTGCGAGTACAGTGACAATCCCCCCCCCTCTATTTACATGAAATGGTTTCGTCCATTCGCAACGACCACAGAACCCCCCCCCTCTATTTACATGGAATGGTTTGGTCCATTCGCAACGCCAAAGCGAACGGCGAACGGCTAAATCGCCATAGCTCGGTAAGTACTTGTCCGATTAATTTCAAACCTTGAAAAGGCACATCCTCGGGTCCCCAGCAATATACCTGGCAAGTTTCAAGTATATCGGACCGGTAGTTGTCGAGAAATCGTTGTCGCATACATACACACACACATACACACAGAGATTAGTGGAATTATAGATAGATAAATGTTAATGGATAAGTGACAGGTTTCAGGTTGAAGGATTTATTATGGAGAGTGAGTGGAGAACGAGCACACAAGGACTAACAAGATTGTGTGGTTGAAGAATACCACCGGTAGAAATGGACTGCGACTGGAGATAGCAGTCACCACTTGTGGAAAGGTGGGTTTAGATGGATGTAGGGAAGTTACTCTAAAGGTGAGCAAGTTAAGGGGTTGGGGAGAAGATAAGTGTAAATAACTTGAATGAATTGTGACTTTTGGAATTTCAAATTTTCAATTTCCAAAATCGTGTACAAAATTATCTTGCTTGTTTTTTTGTACACGACAGGGTTTTGTAATCACTTCTGTGTGTCTATCTGTCTGTCTGTCTGTCTGTCTGTGTCTGTCTGGGCCACAACTTCTTTACCATTTAAGTTTTGTTATCAAATTTCACCAAAGCTTTATTATGGCAACACAGAGAAGGCAAATTAATAATTTTGTCAAAAGGTTAAAGGTCAATGGTCAGCGTCACATAAAATCGTCAATTTCCATCCAACTGACCTGAAATTTCAATTTAACATTTGAGTTTTGTCATCAAATTTTCAACAAAGCTTTATTCTGATAATACTGAGACAAATTAATAATTTTGTCAAAAGGTTAAAGTTCAGCATCATCTGAAATCATAAATTTTCATCTGATTCACCTGAAATTTTAAGAATTTGCATATTGGGTCACTGAATTAGTTCATCAATCAAAAGCTAGAAGCTGATTGTTGTTGTTTTTTTAGATCAAAAGGTCAAAGTTCAAGGTTGCGTAAAATCACTAATTTTCACCAGATTGACCTGAAATTTAAGAAATTTGCATACCAGGTCACTGAATTGGTTCGCCAATCAAAAGGTAGAAGCTAATTTTTTTTTAGATCTAAAGTTCAAAGGTCAAGGCTGCATAAAGTCATCAATTTTCGGTTTTAATTTTTTAAATAACTGTTTTCGTTATTTGGAGCGCACAGAAAAAGAAGAATACATCTGATTACAAACGGACGATGATGGCTTTGCATTTCCGGATGCTTTCTAGTTTTGGATGCAATATTCTTGCAATAGGTTTGCAACATTCTTTTTGGAACAAGCTTTCTTATTGGAAAGACAACTGTTACTGTGGGAAATTAAAATGCGAGAAATGACATAAAAAGGAGGGTTTATTGACGAGTGCCATGTACCAACATCTGCAAGCAAGCTACAAAGAAGACCACATTGTATTGGAGCATTCGAATAAGTTATGGTGCTAAATGTTAAATTCCCGAGACACTTACGATTAGCACTTATCCGTTCATGATTATCTCATTCTCTCTCTCCCTGCCATATGTTCGTGAACGTTTATGGGTTAATATCTCCACAGCTGCAATGATTGCCCAGCCATGATTTTTAACTGCTGGCATAGTAATTGAAATTAAATCAGATTTTCAATCCATTCTGTTGTTAGAATGAGCACGGTGCTTGAGGTGCAGGTGTGCACGGATGAACCGGTTTGGGTGATGTGCGTACGCGTATTCTTTCACTTACACATGGAGAATGCTGCCAGGATCGCCAACGTTTGGTCCGTCTCCAACAGTGAGAGTGTCGAAGCCTCGTTCCAGATCGAATTCCTCAAAATTGATCTGAATGACCTGAGGACACGGGGAGGGCATGTGCGACTGTAATTATTTGAGCGTTTGATCCCTGAAGGTAACTAGACTTTTATATTATAACAAGTTGGGGCACCTGGTTAAGATCTGTTCTTTACATGATTCTTCTTTACAATCCTAAAAAAAAAAAAAATTCAATTGGGGGTGTAACACGGAAATGACGGGCCAAATTACCTCCACATTTCTTTGTTTAAAAGGATATATTGCACTCGTGGGGTATGCTTGCACATTGTGTAAGCAATACCAAACCGTGCTTTGTACATTCGTACATAATAAATAAAAGCTTTATAATTATGGGTCAGCATCACCGACCTCCTGATAAATAAATATCAATTTAGGTTTATTTATTTATTTATTTTACGGCCACGTTTAAGTTTTATAAGTAAATTTTCATTTACAGATGTTTTTTTGTAAATATTTATTTATTTCATAATGTAAATATTTATGTGCGCTATTGTCATGTTTATTTCTCAGTTTACAGTTATGGAAATTACAATTTTTAAATGCTAGATATTGATTGAGGTTTATTATTTATTTATTTTTTACATATGCATTTATGGGTTTATTTTTTTATTTTTTTTACAAACATCTTCATTTATGGACGCTTTTTCTTTTTGTCGTTTACAGACATTATTGATTATTGTCATGTTTATTTCACAGTTTGCAGTTTTAGAAATCACAATTTTCAAGTGTTAGATATTGATTGAGGTTTTCTTTACGTGTTCACTGGTTTTTACATCAATTTCATTTACGGAAGCTTTCCCACGGTTCTGTGATCTTTCCCGGTGTACCGGCTTCGATGTCCGTCGGCACACCAAATTACAGCTTTCTACAACAACTGGAATGTAATGAACATTAATATCAGTCCATAGTAATTTATGGCTTAGAAAGAGCTTTACATGTAGATAAGCCGAAAGCACCCGGCGTTGCCCGGGTTCTTTTTGAATGAAATTACTACTATAATTCAGCTTTTACTCGTGGCCGTAGAAAATTGACAACTATAATTCAGCTCAGCTTTTAATTGCGAAATGGGCCCAGCCCGGCCGAAGCAGCCTCGACCGGCCTCGCCACCTAGCCTATAACCTTCCTGGGGCCCGTCCCGACATTATTGGTTCTTTTTTAATGAATTTACTACTATAATTCAGCTTTTACTCGCGGCTGTAAAAGATTGACTACTATAATTCACCCAGGCACCGTTGGCCCCGTTTACAGTGCCCGAGCGGCGGTTCGACCACGTGCACATCGACTTGGTGGGACCTCAGCCCCCCTCGCGAGGGTTCACCCACCTCCTCACCATGGTCGACCGCACCACACGGTGGCCGGAGGCCGTCCCATTGGCGGCGACGTCCGCGGCTGAGGTGGCACAAGCCTTTATCGCCACTTGGGTTGCCCGGTTCGGTGCCCCCTCGGACATCTCGTCCGACCGCGGCCCCCAGTTCACTTCGGAGCTCTGGGCCGCGGTGGCGCAAGGGCTCGGGGTGAAACTACACCGCACCACGGCCTACCACCCCCAGGCCAATGGCCTGTGCGAGCGCTTTCATCGCTCCATGAATGCCACACTCCGGGCCAGCCTCTGCGACGGTGGCTGGGTCAACAGATTCCCCTGGGTCCTGCTGGGCCTCAGGACGGCGCCCAAGGACGACCTGCGCGCGTCCTCGGCGGAGCTGGTCTTCGGGCAACCACTGCGGGTACCGGGTGAATTTATGCCCGACTCCACGGCTCCTAGGTCCGCGGCGCAACAGCGCTCCGCCCTTCAGGAGACCGCCCGGAGGTTCGCCCCGGTGCCAACGGCACACCACGGTTGCCCGCCTTCCCACGTCGCCCCGGAGCTTCGCACGGCAAAATACGTGTTCATCCGGCACGACGCCCACCGGGCACCGCTACGGCCCCCGTACGACGGGCCCTTCCGCATGCTGGAGACCGGGGACAAATTTTTCACGGTCGACATCGGCGGTGCCCCGGATCGCATTTCCGTGGACCGCCTCAAGCCGGCCCACCTCAATCCGGACCACCCCCCGCCAGCAGCTCTGCCTCCGCGTCGAGGCCGCCCCCCGGCGGTCGGACCCCCGGCACCCCCCAGCCCGCTACCCCCCAGCCCTGCACCCATCGCCAGGGGGCGTTTCGGCCGGGTCATCCGGCTTCCCCGCAAACTCACCCTTCAGGTGCGCGGGAATTCTGGGGGGGCGCATGTGGCAGGCACAAGGGGAAATAATTCCGCGCACCAGTGGGTGGAGCGAGCGCCCAGGCGGGGACCGATGGCACATGCCCCGCCCTTCGACCGATCGGCCACGCCCGGGGACTAGGCGTGGCCTCGGCATATATATGCGGGCTCTAAGCTCGAGGCCGCTCAGTGCTGCAGTTCGAGCTTTCGAAATAAAGACTCTTTTGTTTTAACAAACACGTTGTGGCCTACCTCTTTGGCAAGCAAGTTGTGTGTGCGCAGCACCACACTTCACATACATACTTTAGCGCGCCCTCTCTGAGTCTGGGCGGGCGATGGTTTAAATCCTGTCCAAATCATCCTAAAGACTTAAAAACATGCTGCTTCCTTGCTTGACGTTCAGCATTTAAAAGGAGAAAGAGCATGGATGAAAATCGCCAGGAAGGCAATGGCAAACCAGACCGCATAACCCTGGAAAGCAAACTTCTTTGGCAGCCCCAATATGGTGTATCAAATCACATTATGGTTCCTATATATGTGTATGTCTGTCTATCTTGTGTGTGTGTGTGTGAGTGTGTGAGTGTGTGTGTGTGTGTGTGTGTGTGTGTTATATGAGTATATATACTAGCTTGTAATCGTTCCAAACTTCCAGTCTGCACCTACCCCTCCTGTATGCATGTGCTGAGGGGTTCATTTTTGAATTTTTATTTTATTTTTTCAACCAAAACTTTAAACCTAAATTACTTATAAAATGTAATATCACAAACACTACGAATACATTTTTGTAAAATAATTCTTTGTATTATGATTGGTGTAAACCATGACAAAACAGCAACTCAGGTACAGTCATTATCCTCATCGAAAACAAGCCCGTGCCTCTGTAACGACGCGTGGTGAGGCGAGCGCATTGAAACGAGCCAAGCTAGTACCGGAATATATAGATAGTGTTGTCTGTGTTGTGTTGTGTTGTCACTAAACTACTCCCTCAAACTTTCATGAATTCGTACCAAACTTCTGGTATGCACTTATCTCTCCCGTGTGTATGTTCTCGGGGTATTTTTTTGAAAAAATTTTAAAGAAATGTTTTGGGGTTTTTTTGATAAAAAATTGGAAGGAAAAAAATTTCAACTTCAATTGTTTATAAAATGTAATATCATGTATATTACAAATTACATTTGTGCAAAATAATTCTTTGTATTATGATTGGTGGAAACAATGACAAAACAGCAACTCAGGTACAGTCATCAATCTGTATAATATCCACATAACTGGGCAGTGTCTGTGTTGTCGATGAATTACTCCCTCAAACATTTGTTTTAGTGTTTTGAATTATGGTTATGGTGGTGGTGAAGTGTTTATGGTGGTGAAGTGTTTTTCTTCACCTCAAATTATGGTGGTGTCACCTCAAATTATGGTCACCTCATATTTATGGTGGTGAAGTCACAAAAAGTCACCTCAAATTATGGTGGTGAAGTGTTTTGAATTATGTGGTGGGGAGGTATTTTGAAGTACGTGGTGGTGAGGTGTTTTTAATTACATGGTGTTTAGGTGTTTTGAATTGTGTGGTGGTGAGGTGTTTTGAATTACATGGTGGTGAGGTGTTTTGAATTGTGTGGTGGTGAGTTTTTTTTCAATTACATGGTGGTGATGTGTTTTGAATTGTGTGGTGGTGAGTTTTTTTTCAATTACATGGTGGTGAGGTGTTTTGAATTGTGTGGTGGTGAGTTTTTTTTCAATTACATGGTGGTGATGTGTTTTGAATTTTGTGGTGGTGAGGTGTTTTGAATTACATGGTGGTGAGGTTTTTTGAATTGTGTGGTGGTGAGGTGTTTTGAATTACATGGTGTTTAGGTGTTTTGAATTACATGGTGATGAGGTGTTTTGAATTACATGGTGGTGAGGTGTTTTGAATTACATGGTGGTGAGGTGTTTTGAATTACATGGTGGTGAGGTGTTTTGAATTACATGGTGTTTAGGTGTTTTGAATTACATGGTGTTTAGGTGTTTTGAATTACATGGTGTTTAGGTGTTTTGAATTACATGGTGGTGAGGTGTTTTGAATTACATGGTGGTGAGGTGTTTTGAATTAGATGGTGGTGAGGTGTTTTGAATTACATGGTGGTGAGGTGTTTTGAATTACATGGTGTTTAGGTGTTTTGAATTACATGGTGTTTAGGTGTTTTGAATTACATGGTGGTGAGGTGTTTTGAATTACATGGTGATGAGGTGTTTTGAATTACATGGTGGTGAGGTGTTTTGAATTACATGGTGGTGAGGTGTTTTGAATTACATGGTGGTGAGGTGTTTTGAATTACATGGTGGTGAGGTGTTTTGAATTACATGGTGGTGAGGTGTTTTGAATTACATGGTGGTTAGGTGTTTTGAATTACATGGTGGTTAGGTGTTTTGAATTACATGGTGGTTAGGTGTTTTGAATTACATGGTGGTGAGGTGTTTTGAATTACATGGTGGTGAGTTGTTTTGAATTACATGGTGGTGAGGTGTTTTGAATTACATGGTGGTGGGGTCTTTTGAATTTCGTGGTGGTGGGGTGTTTTGAATTACTTGGTGGTGAGGTGTTTTGAATTACATGGTGGTGGGGTGTTTTGAATTTCGTGGTGGTGAGGTGTTTTGAATTACATGGTGGTGAGGTGTTTTGAATTACATGGTGGTGGGGTGTTTTGAATTACATAGTGGTGAGGTGTTTTGAATTACGTGGTGGTAAGGAGTTTTGAATTACTTGGTGGTGAGGTGTTTTGAATTACATGGTGGTGGGGTGTTTTGAATTTCGTGGTGGTGAGGTGTTTTGAATTACATGGTGGTGAGGTGTTTTGAATTACATGGTGGTGAGGTGTTTTGAATTACATGGTGGTGAGGTGTTTTGAATTACATGCTGGTGGGGTGTTTTGAATTTCGTGGTGGTGGGGTGTTTTGAATTACTTGGTGGTGAGGTGTTTTGAATTACATGGTGGTGGGGTGTTTTGAATTTCGTGGTGGTGGGGTGTTTTGAATTACTTGGTGGTGGGGTGTTTTGAATTACATGGTGGTGAGGTGTTTTGAATTACATGGTGGTTAGGTGTTTTGAATTAAATGGTGGTGAGTTGTTTTGAATTACATGGTGGTGAGGTGTTTTGAATTACATGGTGGTGGGGTGTTTTGAATTACATGGTGGTGAGGTGTTTTGAATTACATGGTAGTGAGTTGTTTTGAATTACATGGTGGTGAGGTGTTTTGAATTACATGGTGGTGGGGTGTTTTGAATTTCGTGGTGGTGAGCTGTTTTGAATTACTTGGTGATGAGTTGTTTTAATTTCGTGGTGGCGAGCTGTTTTGAATTACTTGGTGGTGAGGTGTTTTGAATTACATGGTGGTGAGGTGTTTTGAATTACATGGTGGTGAGTTGTTTTGAATTACATGGTGGTGAGGTGTTTTGAATTACATGGTGGTGAGGTGTTTTGAATTACATGGTGGTGAGGTGTTTTGAATTACATGGTGGTGAGGTGTTTTGAATTACATGGTGGTGAGGTGTTTTGAATTTCGTGGTGGTGAGCTGTTTTGAATTACTTGGTGTTTAGGTGTTTTGAATTACATGGTGGTGAGGTGTTTTGAATTACTTGGTGTTTAGGTGTTTTGAATTACTTGGTGGTGATGTGTTTTGAATTACTTGGTGTTTAGGTGTTTTGAATTACATGGTGGTGAGGTGTTTTGAATTACTTGGTGTTTCGGTGTTTTGAATTACATGGTGGTGAGGTGTTTTGAATTACTTGGTGTTTCGGTGTTTTGAATTGTGTGGTGGTGAGGTGTTTTGAATTACTTGGTGTTTAGGTGTTTTGATTTACTTGGTGTTTAGGTGTTTTGAATTACTTGGTGTTTAGGTGTTTTGAATTACTTGGTGTTTAGGTGTTTTGAATTACTTGGTGTTTAGGTGTTTTGAATTACTTGGTGTTTAGGTGTTTTGAATGACTTGGTGTTTAGGTGTTTTGAATTACTTGGTGTTTCGGTGTTTTGAATTACTTTGTGTTTCGGTGTTTTGAATTGTGTGGTGGTGAGGTGTTTTGAATTACTTGGTGTTTCGGTGTTTTGAATTACATGGTGGTGAGGTGTTTTGAATTACTTGGTGTTTAGGTGTTTTGAATTACATGGTGTTTAGGTGTTTTGAATTACATGGTGTTTCGGTGTTTTTAATGACATGGTGTTTAGGTGTTTTGAATTACATAGTGTTTAGGTGTTTTTAATTGTGTGGTGGTGAGGTGTTTTGAATTACTTGGTGTTTAGGTGTTTTGAATTGTGTGGTGGCGAGGTGTTTTGAATTACTTGGTGTTTAGGTGTTTTGAATTACTTGGTGTTTAGGTGTTTTGAATTACTTGGTGTTTAGGTGTTTTGAATTACATGGTGTTTAGGTGTTTTGAATTACATGGTGTTTCGGTGTTTTTAATTACATGGTGTTTAGGTGTTTTGAATTACATGGTGTTTAGGTGTTTTGAATTGTGTGGTGTTTAGGTGTTTTGAATTACTTGGTGTTTAGGTGTTTTGAATTACTTGGTGTTTAGGTGTTTTGAATTACTTGGTGTTTAGGTGTTTTGAATTACTTGGTGTTTAGGTGTTTTGAATTACTTGGTGTTTAGGTGTTTTGAATTACTTGGTGTTTAGGTGTTTTGAATTACATGGTGTTTAGGTGTTTTTAATTACTTGGTGTTTAGGTGTTTTGAATTACTTGGTGTTTAGGTGTTTTGAATTACTTGGTGTTTCGGTGTTTTGAATTACATGGTGTTTAGGTGTTTTGAATTACTTGGTGTTTCGGTGTTTTGAATTACTTGGTGTTTAGGTGTTTTGAATTACTTGGTGTTTAGGTGTTTTGAATTACTTGGTGTTTAGGTGTTTTGAATTACTTGGTGTTTAGGTGTTTTGAATTACTTGGTGTTTAGGTGTTTTGAATTACTTGGTGTTTAGGTGTTTTGAATTACTTGGTGTTTAGGTGTTTTGAATTACTTGGTGTTTAGGTGTTTTGAATTACTTGGTGTTTAGGTGTTTTGAATTACTTGGTGTTTAGGTGTTTTGAATTACTTGGTGTTTAGGTGTTTTGAATTACTTGGTGTTTAGGTGTTTTGAATTACTTGGTGTTTAGGTGTTTTGAATTACTTGGTGTTTAGGTGTTTTGAATTACTTGGTGTTTAGGTGTTTTGAATTACTTGGTGTTTAGGTGTTTTGAATTACATGGTGTTTAGGTGTTTTGAATTACTTGGTGTTTAGGTGTTTTGAATTACTTGGTGTTTAGGTGTTTTGAATTGTGTGGTGATGAGCTGTTTTGAATTACTTGGTGTTTAGGTGTTTTGATTTACTTGGTGTTTAGGTGTTTTGAATTACATGGTGTTTAGGTGTTTTGAATTACTTGGTGTTTAGGTGTTTTTAATTACATGGTGTTTAGGTGTTTTGAAATACATGGTGTTTAGGTGTTTTGAATTACTTGGTGTTTAGGTGTTTTGAATTACTTGGTGTTTAGGTGTTTTGAATTACTTGGTGTTTAGGTGTTTTGAATTACTTGGTGTTTCGGTGTTTTGAATTACATGGTGTTTAGGTGTTTTGAATTACTTGGTGTTTCGGTGTTTTTAATTACTTGGTGTTTAGGTGTTTTGAATTACTTGGTGTTTAGGTGTTTTGAATTACTTGGTGTTTAGGTGTTTTGAATTACTTGGTGTTTAGGTGTTTTGAATTACTTGGTGTTTAGGTGTTTTGAATTACTTGGTGTTTAGGTGTTTTGAATTACTTGGTGTTTAGGTGTTTTGAATTACTTGGTGTTTAGGTGTTTTGAATTACTTGGTGTTTAGGTGTTTTGAATTACTTGGTGTTTAGGTGTTTTGAATTACTTGGTGTTTAGGTGTTTTGAATTACTTGGTGTTTAGGTGTTTTGAATTACTTGGTGTTTAGGTGTTTTGAATTACTTGGTGTTTAGGTGTTTTGAATTACTTGGTGTTTAGGTGTTTTGAATTACATGGTGTTTAGGTGTTTTGAATTACTTGGTGTTTAGGTGTTTTGAATTACTTGGTGTTTAGGTGTTTTGAATTGTGTGGTGATGAGCTGTTTTGAATTACTTGGTGTTTAGGTGTTTTGATTTACTTGGTGTTTAGGTGTTTTGAATTACTTGGTGTTTAGGTGTTTTTAATTACATGGTGTTTAGGTGTTTTGAATTACTTGGTGTTTCGGTGTTTTTAATTACATGGTGTTTAGGTGTTTTGAATTACTTGGTGTTTAGGTGTTTTTAATTGTGTGGTGGTGAGGTGTTTTGAATTACGTGTTGGGGTGGTGTTTTTAATTTCGTAGTGGTGAGTTGTAATCGTCCCAAACTTCCAGTCTCCACCTACCCCTCTGAGTGTATGTGCTGAGGGGTTCTTTTTTGAATATATTTTTTATTTTTTCAACCTAAATCTTCTCCCTAAATTGATTATGAAAATGTAATATCACAAACACCACAAATAATTTTGTGCAAAATAATTGTTTGTATTATATTTGGTGGAAATTATGAGAACACAGTAATTCAGGTGCAGTCATTATCCTCAGCTAAAACAAACCCGTTCCTCTGTAACGACGCTGGTGAGCCGAGCCAAGCTGGTATATATATATATATACATGTATATATCAACGAGATCCAAATTGGGTACTGTAACCCATACTTGTACCGAATGGCTCAATGTTTCGACCATCAATACAACAAACCTTACCCCCTCTTGTCTTGCTCCAGAGCAAACTTTCCTGTTGTGCTTCTCCCCTTCTATATCCAGGTGGAGGGGGTAGTCCTGCTCAATAGACTAATCACCGAGCTTCTCCAAGATGACATGACCCAATGCCAATTCCAACAAAAGCCCATGGAAGCCGTGTTGTAACTGTCTCACATCCATTATTGAGGTACATACATTACATTTTACAATCTCTCTGTCCATGTTGTTTCTAAGTGAGACAATTACAACATTGCTTCATGGTTGTGAGAAGCTCTGGAAATGGAACTATGTTAAGGCAAAGATTACATTTTAAACTTTTGTCAGGTTTAATGAATACAACAAAACGCACGTTTACATATTTACTTAGTTTACTTCATTACCTTAACATTGTCTGTTTTTTTTATATTACCCTCACTGTTACGGTTTGTGACCTTTTTCTTCTTCCTTCCCCCACACCCCCCTGTGAGTTAGACCAAGTGGTTTCGTCCATGTGTATAAAGCCTATTATTGCCTGTGGGGCAGGGGAGTGGCCAGGAAGGTGATTCAGAGGAGTGTGTGGCCATTTTGGAGGCGGGCTTGTGGCAGAGTGCTTTTTCGGGGGTTGTGGAGTGTCCAGCTGCAATCTCTCTACCTGAAGGGTGGCGTTTATCGAACTCTTGCTGCCTACTACTGTTGGGCCTGCCTTGGGGCCTACTCGTGGACTTGCCCACTCCTACCCTCTCGTGTTGGGCCTGCACTGGGGCATACCACCGGGCCTGCCCTTGGGCCTACTGTTGGGCCTGCCTTGGGGCCCACTACTGGGCCTGCCCTGGGGCCTACTGTTTGGTTGGCCTTGGGGCCTACTACTGGGCCTGCCCTGGGGCCTACTGTTGGGCCTGCCTTGGGGCCTACTCTTGGACCTGCCTACTCTTGGATCGGCCCACTCTTGGACCGGCCCACTCTTGGACCGGCCCACTCTTGGACCGGCCCACTCTTGGACCGGCCCACTCTTGGACCGGCCTACTCTTGGACCGGCCTACTCTTGGACCGGCCTACTCTTGGACCGACCTACTCTTGGACCGGCCTACTCTTGGACCGGTCTACTCTTGAAGCTGCCTACTCTTGGACTGGCCTATTCGGATTTTTTCCTCTTTTCTCCCTTCTTGGTTTTATGTGTGGGAAGAGATTTTCGTGTAATAATCCATAAATAAAGACAGTGTGATTGAAGGCTTGGCTTGGTGTGCTTCAGGCCGTAACATCACCACCTCACCACCACGAAATTAAAACACCTCACCACCACATAATTCAAAACAGACAAACAAATTGTCTGTTTTTTTAAATGACAACCTTGTTAAAAAAAAAAAAAAGTCAATTACACCACTGTTGATTGTATTTTCATGGTTTACAAACACCGATTGATAAGGAACGGCTGGCTTGGCAAGGGATTAGCGATGTATACAGAGATTTGTAGACATGATGATCAGCAATCAGTGATATATACAGCGATTCAGAGGTATGAAACTCTATCTCACAGAAACCATCATGACCTGTTCAAAGGAAAGGCAGTTTTTTAATTTTTGGCCGAAACAAAATGGCGGAATAAGACCCCTGCATGGTGAATGTGGGCTGACCATGGGTAAGCCTGTTTTTGGTTTTAATATAATAGGCCCGTTAATTATCTTCTAAAGGGGTGTTTAGATTTCTCCAAATACCCAGTTTTCGTTCCTGCACTCCCTCAGAGTTCACTTCGAATGCATGCAAAGTTTCGGGCTGCTAGGTTTCATGGTTTTGGAGATATAGAGTAGACACGTACACTGACACACCGACACACACATATGCTTTTTTATTATCATAGACACACACACACACACACACACACACACACACACACACACACACACACACACATAAAGAGATGAATAAATAAAAGTTGAAGTTGCATTTAACAAATCCTTTACTGCCATAAGTGCAGACTATGCAGATGAGGCCCCATAATAGTGACCATGGACAAAGTCGAAGGTCATGTGTTCCAATAAATAATAATAATGATAATAACAATATTAATAATAATCAAAATAAAAATCTCCACACTTATGGGTCAGTATAAGGAAGGCGCATTACCGTCTGGTAATTTCCCGAGTGACACATAATAATCAATGCAAATGTACCAACTTGGTCTGACATACCCTTACAAAACTCACTCATGTGAATGGCATGTTAGCATCAGAGAGGCCTAGTATGAAAGTGGTCCTAATTAGGACGCCATGCCGATGAGGCCGCACCATGGCAACTGCGGAGAGGAATTTAATTTGTTTCTGCAGAAGCTTAACGAGACTCGTGTCAAAACTACAACACTCATGGGAAAGTCATATATTAGCACCAGCTATACAATGTGCAGGCAAACCAGAGTGATAAATTGATAAAAGTGATACAATCAAGTCATTTGAAAACTACTATTACTACTTTAACGGCTCCAATTATTCCCACATTGTGAGGTCAGCCAGGGAAGGTTTTTGGCCCGTCTTTCCCGAATCCATTGGCAGGTCTGAGGTTCCAATGAAGGCGGCAGGAATATGTAATTTGTTGGGGGTGCTGGCGATAACTCAACTACTTTTTGCGAAAAGACACCAAGGGATTATTAACGTCCAAAAACAACCGGTGCTGGCACATTGGTCGTTCAACTTGACGTTCTCTCAGTGGACGTCAACAGTTCCAGGGTGAGAGTTTATAGTTGGGTCTAGATTCAAACCCACGGTAGACAGCTCAATATGTGAATACCTCTGACATATTCCACCAGCTCCAGTTAAAATATTTAATCAACTTGATCATATAATAAGGTTGTTTATAGTCTACATTGAAAGCAAATTTAATCAACAAATCGATGTCAAATTAATAAATATACCGAATAATAAGCAAGAAATATAAGAATTTAAAAAAATAAATAATTTTAATATTTAAATAATAATATGAATATTTTAAATAAAATACAAAAATATAGTTTTTTTTAAAATAAAATAACGAAAGCGAATTCTACCTGGACAAATGTCTGCAAATAATTTTAATATTTAAATAATATAAATATTTTAAATAAAAAACAAAAAGATAATTTTTTTTTTTTAAATAAAATAACGAAAGCGAATTCTACCTGGGATTTTTTGTACAAATGTACAAAAGTTATTCAATCAAATGTCATGGACACAAATGTCTTTCGTTACTGGTATTTAAGGGATGGATGTCTTCGGCTGTGTGATGACACAAATTGCTCTTCATATAATAATTACAAGGATTCAGTGGATGCATTGACCAAGGTGGGGCTGCAAACATGAACTCTCACAATTTATAAGAATTTAGTGAAACTTGGCAGAGATCCATGCTGTGGTTGACTCTTCACTTATCGATCGTGTTGTTGATCCCACCTGGCATGAAAGTAGCATTGTAATTACTCCAGCAAATTGATGTATGGCTGTAAGATAAAGGGCTGATGGGATAGCCGACAGGTATGCACACTCGTCTAAGTTGAGTCAGCAGTTCCAGCTGTAAGCTGTCTTCAATGTGTTTCGCATGTCGAGCGATTCATCAATGTGTGAGCCTTCCTCCAGATGGATGTTAAACTGAGCGTCCTGTCTACCGGCATTAGATGGTGGACATTAGTTGGTGGACATGGTGTCATTTGTGAAGAGTAGGGAAGCTATTGACAGCACCTTGGCAAAATTAAAATTCCTGCTCTAATCTACAGGGGGCACTGCATCAGCGACACAGTTTCACTCAAAGCAAATGATGCTACCCTCAGCCATGTGCTGCATAATGAAGAAGAAGAAGGCATCCCAGAGGTTGTTGGTTCATCTTCAGCTCAAAGGGAATTTTTATTTTATTTTAAATAGACACTAAGCTACTGGAAACTTAAAAGCTTTATTATGGCTTTAAATATATATATACTAACTATAAAAAATATATATATATAAAAAAATAGACACTAAAACTTAAAAGTCTGAAGAAAATGAATGATTTTGAATTGTAGGGTCAGAAAGAATCTCGGAATGCTCAATTTACAGGGTGAAATCGGTGCCTTGGTCTTTTATAAATAGTAACCCTTTACACTTTGTGGTTGACTGCTCAAGCACACATGGCAATTGGACAATGGCATTAAAATGCTCCCTGCAAAAAGCAATGCCCGTTGATATCCACCGAACCAAATTTTTTAATTTTTTTTTTTTGAATACAAGATCGAGGCTCGTTTAAGAGCAAACATTAATCACAAAAAACATAAACGGACACATAAAACATATAATAAAGGGAGTGGGAGACAAGATGGGGAGAGAAGGGGAAGCACACAAGCACAACAACGGTAGAGAACAGGGACATTGGGAGATCTGTGGGAGGGAGAGGGCGTGGGGGAAGGGGAATGGGAGAAGTATAAAACAAATGGACACTGCTCGAACTTCCAGGAAAGAAGTCGCTATTTCCAAAAGGTGGATCTGGGGTGAATTAACGGGGGTAGAAAAGATCAAGGTTTTGGATGAGGGAAGACAAGAGATGGTGGTGAACAGCTGTTTTAATGATCTGGAGGAAGGAGTGGGATTGAAGAGAGTGAAGGAGTTTCTTTCAGAGGTGGGAAAAAAGAGGAATGAAAGGCAGGAGCACCAGCCCATAGGGAAGAGCAGTACTCCATCAAGCTGCAGATGAAAGCTTTGTATGTGGTGAGGAGCTCAGGTGTGCCAAGGTGACTACGTACAACGAAGAATGTCCAGTCGGCGACTGGCTTTGGAGGCCAGCTTGGAAATGTGGTTTTCCCCAGGAAAGATCATGGCAGATAGTGAGACACAAAAGCTTGAGTGACAGAACTTATTGGAGAGGATTGTTCAGAAAGTAGATGGGAGGGTTGTCCAGATGGTCTTTTCAGAGAGACAAAGTGAGAGTGTGAGATTTGTCAGGATTGAAAGACATGTTCCACTAGTTTGGGTGAGGGGATTTGAGGGGGAGGGGTGAGTTGGGAGTTTTGAAGGGGAGGGGTGGGTTGGGAGTTTTTAAGGGGAGGGGTGGTTTGGGAATTTTGAAGGGGAAGGGTGAGAAGGGAGATTAGAGGCGGAGGGGTGAGGAGAGATATTTGGGAGGGAGGGGTGAGTTGGGAATTTTTAAAGTTTAGAATGATTGAAGAAAATCGAACATTTATTACAGACTGGGTTTCTTGAGATATTCAAATCTGAGATCCATTGGAAAATGTTTTAGGAGGGGTAGAATGAAAGAATTCAGAGAATGAAGTAAGGAAGATCTGTATAACATTGAATTTTTTTTTGTGATGGAAAGATTTAATGAGCAAATTAATTGCAGCCTTTTGAACAGGAAGAAATAGAATTGAGTTATGGTATACAAAAGAGAACAGCATGGCAGGAGGTATTTTAAACATTTTAAAGCAGAACAGTGAACAATCTGAGAAATTCCTGAAATGTAGAAGAATAGATTGGCAAGCCAGGGGAACAGCGCGAAGGAACCAGGAGGTGTAAAAGCAATTTGTTAGTACGGAAGGAGAGACCGCCTTTTTATTTTCTTCGTTAATAATATTACTATTTTTTTGAAGGTTAGATGAAAGCAGATCTGAGAAAGAAGGAGAAAGGTGGAACGGGTACAACAACAAACAACAACAACAACAACAACATGCATTTTAAGGCCATTTTCCCTGCTAGAGCGGGGGTTAGCCTTGCGGTCCCCATAACAATCTTCTCCATTTTGCCCTATTTTATGCATCTCTCCTTGTTAACTCCCTTGCCCGCATTTATTCTTCCACCATCTTCAGCCAAGTCTTTCTCGGTCTTCCCCGTCCTCTACTTCCTTCTACATTCATGTCCATCACTCTTCTCAACCAGTCACTTTCATCCTTCCTCAACACATGACCAAACCATCTCAACCTGTTCCTCTTCACAGCATCAATCACAGGCTCTATTCCCATCATCTTTCGCAATTCATCATTTGTCTTCCTCTCTCTCAACGATACTCCGCACATACATTGAACCATTCACATTTCCGCCCTTTCCAACCTTCGTTGCTGCTCTATGTTCATTACCCATGTCTCGCTCCCATAAATCATAAAACTTCTCACACATGCAGCATACACCTTTCCCTTCAGCTTCAATGACACTCCCCTCCTCATCAGCATGCCACTCAGTTTCCAAAACTTCTTCCATGCACATCTCACTCTAGCAACCGTTGCCGAGTCTGATCCACCTTCTCCATTCAGCATGTCTCCGAGGTAGCAAAATGTTTTCACACCTTCCAGCTTCACGCCGTCTCCAAGATTCAACTCAACATTTCCTCCATTTGCAGCTCCCTCTGTGTACACCTTACATTTGAATGTAGCTGCCACACTGGTTAATGACCCTCTCAGACCACAACATTTTTGATGAACCCACTCAACGCACATTGGACATTGAATGGAGTTCACTCCTACACCCTTCCTGCACACAGCACAGGGCCACTTCCCAGTTCTTTCCACCTCACCACATGCTTTACCACTTGCCATCACCTTCGTCTTTCCGATATTCACCTTCAGACCTTTTGTCTCCATACATTCCTTCCACTTGTTCATCTTTTCCTTCAGTCCATCCATACTTTCCGCAATCAACACCAGATCATCTGCATACAACAACTCCCACGGTAAACCCTCCTTTACGTTCTGAGCCAGCACCTCCATCACAGCTACAAATAGTAGTGGACTTAGTATCGACCCCTGATGCACTCCCACCTTCACCTCAAACTCACCACTGTTCCCATCCTTCGTCCTTACAGCTGTCGCGCTCTTTTGTACATTGCCATCACTACTCTGATCAGCCATTCCTCCACTCTGATCTTCCTCAATGCCCATGTCAATACTTGGCGTGGAACCCTATCGAATGCTTTCTCCAGATCAACAAACCCAAGAAACAAGTTCTTCCTCTTCTCCATGTACTTCTCCTGCAACTGCCTTGCAATGAAAAGCGCGTCTGTCGTTCCTCTTCCTGGCATAAATCCAAACTGCATTTCGTCGATCTCCGCTTTCTTCCTTATCCTCCTCTCCAACACCCTTTCCAATACCTTCATTCCATGCTCCAATAACTTTATCGCTCGGTACGAGCCACACTCCAGAGGGTCACCTTTCCCTTTGTATAGAGGGACGAGGGTACTCAGTTCCCAATCCACTGGAATGCGGCCTTCTTTCACCACCAGATTACAGATCTCTGTCATTCTCTTCACACCCCAACTTCCTGCTGCCTTCAACATATCTCCCACAACTCCCGTCGGCCCTCCCGCTTTTCTACTCTTCATTGCATTTATCGCTTCCTCAACTTCCTTCTCAGTTATCTTCTCTGCCGGTCCTAAAACTGGGTTACCCTCTATGTTGCCATCCCATTCATTCTCTGTATTCAACAGCATTTCCACATATCTTTTCCATCTTCCTTTAATTCCATCTGGGTCCACAACGATTTGTCCCACTTCATCCTTCAAGCAACTCACCCCCATCACATCACACCTCTCTTTCGCTTTCTGCTTTGCAATCCTGAATACTGCTCTCTGACCCTCTTCCGAATCCAAGCGTTCTCCGAACATTGTCCCACATGCCTCCTGCTCCTTTGCTACCTCTTTCTTTGCAGCCTTCCTGGCTGCCTTATTACTTTCATGCTCTGCTGTTCTGCTCCCGTACCCTTCGCCTTCTGCCACTGCTTGAACTTCTTCCTCTTCTCGTCAATCCTCTTTCCAACTTCATCATCCCACGACCATGTTTCCAAGTGCCTCGGTGGTCCTTTTGTCCATCCACATACCTCATCAACGGCTCCCAACAGACTAGCTTTCATTGACATCCAACCACTTTCAAGCTCAACCACATCATCTTCTACCCTACTTAGCCTCTCTTTTAATGCCTCCCTTACTGTCACCTCTTTCAACCTCCACACCTTCATTCTCGGTTGGTACTTCACCCGCCGAGCTCTCCTCGCACCTTTCACCCTTATGTCGCAGACAACCAAGTAGTGCTGTGAAACAGCCTCCTCCCCCGGGATCACCTTTGTGTCCCAGAGGTGCCCCCTATCTCACCTACGCACCATCAGGCAGTCAACGGTTGTCGTCGACCCAACTGACGTGTATGTAACAAGCTTATTATCCTCTTTCTGGAACTGAGTATTACAAATCAACAAATCAGCTCCATCAGCAAACTCCAAAATCCTTTCACCTTCTCCATTTCTCATACCATATCCGTAACCCCCATGAACTCCCTCAAAACCATCCACACTCCTTCCCACATGTCCATTTAGGTCTCCTCCTACCACAACAACTTCCTCATCTTTCACGTTTTCCATCAGCTTCTCTATCGCACACCAGAACTTGTCCTTCTCTTCATCGCTCCAACCAACCTGCGGAGCATATCCCGGGATGACGTTCACCAAGAGCTTTCCAATCATAATTTTCACCATCATCAACCTATCACTCATTCTAGTCACACTCACCACACTGTCTACAAACTCCTCAGAAAACAGAACACCAACACCATTCACGCCCTCCAGGCACCCTTGCCACACAAACTTGTATTTCTGTCCCTTCCTACCCTTCACCATTCTCACACCTCTTCCCTTCCATCTCATCTCTTGCACACAACATATGTCCACTCTACTTCTGACCAATACTTCCACCACTTCTCCTGATCTCCCTGTCATTGTCCCTACATTCAATGTCCCAAACCTCAGAAACCGATCTCCACTTCGGGCTGTACCCTGCCCATATGTAGTTGTAATTGTCATGGTTTTCTTTTTGAGGCAATGTTTTTATGGCCGGATGCCCTTCCTGACGCCAACCCTCTTAGTCGTCTCTTACGACATGCAGGGATATGGTGTACCTATTCTCATCCAGGGTACACACTGGGAAACGTTTAAAACATGGAAATTCTGGGGGGGTGGGGAGGGGGCGGCGTCAGCATCACGGCTGCGGGGGCTCCGTCAGCACCACACCACGTCGGCCCGATCAGCACCACACCACGTCGGCCCGGTCAGCACCACACCACGTCGGCCCGGTCAGCACCACACCACGTCGGCCCGGTCAGCACCACACCACGTCGGCCCGGTCAGCACCACACCACGTCGGCCCGGTCAGCACCACACCACGTCGGCCCGGTCAGCACCACACCACGTCAGCCCGGTCAGCACCACACCATGGCGTCCTGGTCAGCACCACACCACGGCGGCCCGGTCAGCACCACACCATGTCGGCCCAGTCAGCACCACACTATGGTGGCCCGGTCAGCACCACACCACGGTGGGCCGGTCAGCACCACACCACGGTGGGCCGGTCAGCACCACACCACGTCGGCCCGGTCAGCACCATACCACGTCGGCCCGGTCACCACCACACCACGTTTCCCCAGTCAGCACCACACCACGTCGGCCCGGTCAGCACCACACCACGTTTGCCCGGTCAGCACCACACCACGTCAGCCCGGGCGACCCAGAGCCTGGCGCGAAGTCCAAGGACATCAGCACGTCATCCGAAAACAGCTCTGGTTGGTGTGAACCACTCGGTCAATGGCGCGAACCAGGTCCCGACACGCCCTTGCTCGCTTGGCCCCGATGAAGGCCTCGCTGGGTGTTCTCCAAACAGGGGCAAAATCGCCCAAGCCGCGCTGGATTTCGGCAGTGGAAGCCTTGCTCGCTCGGCCCCGATGAAGGCCTCGCTGGGTGTTCTCCAAACAGGGGCAAAATCGCCCAAGCCACGCTGGATTTCGGCAGCGGAAGCCTTGCTCGCTCGGCCCCGATGAAGGCCTCGCTGGGTCTTCTCCAAACAGGGAAGGGGTACAGTGAATTTAAATTGGAAAGGTGAAAGGAATCGGCTGAAGAGGAGGAAGTTATGATGGATTGAAGGGAGGGACGGGAAAACATGTGAACGTGGGAAGAGGAGGGGAGACCATGGGGAGAGAAGATAAGAATTATTACTATTTTTTTCTTTTCCTTTTCTTTTTTAGTATTTAAAACTTTAGACAAAGAGTAAGATGTTCGGGGGAGGTAGAGGGTGAAATGAAATCAAAGAAAAAGCAATACAGTGAAAGAAAGAACTTAAGTTTGCAAAATACTGACGGGGTAAGGGACGCCTCGATGGACCAGGCCCCGCACACAGTTCGAACAAAAAACGACCAATTACACACAAGTTTGCACGAATTACAAACCAAGACTAACTAGAAACACAAAGTAACACATACACAGTAAAATAACCAGTGGAAATTTGACAAAGACACGATTAGGAAAATACTTAACTTTGATGATGTGGAGAGCTCGAGGAAGCTTCCTCGCCGCAAAAATTGATTTTTGATTTTTAATCAATTAATAATGAAAAAAAACAGTAAAGATGACAACGACAACAACAATGACAAATATATAATTATTGAGAATTCTTTGCAAGGAAAACTTAAATTGATGGATTAACGAGTGGTCTGACATGGATTGTCAGCCTTGATTGATTGGATCTTGGAATGGTAAATTGAAGCTGCCACCCTGTTGGAAAATCTTTGAGAGTTTTATGATATACTGTATGTATGTATTTATATATATATATATATGTATTTATATATATATATATATATATATATATATATATATATATATATATATATATATATATATATATATATATATATATATATATATATTTATTTATTTATTTATTTATTTATTTATATTAATGGACAATGAGGCACTGGGCTGTTATTGTTAACGTTTGTCGCACTGAAGATGCCTCGAGGACCACTGCTATATGGTGCCGGCATGAGCCTCATGTCTATTTAGGGCAGGAATTTGTAATTTGTCCAGTGTGCTGATGACAATTGGCTAACCCCCGCTCTAGCAGGGAAAATGGCCTTAAAATGCATGTTGTTGTTGTTTGCTGATGACAATTGCTGATACACTCCGGAGGACACCACGGGATCTTGAATGTGCACTGGCAATACATTCTGTCAGATAGGTCCCCAGCATAATTTCCGATCCTCACGGGTGACACAAAAGTAATATTGGGTATAACCGTTTTCCAGTTTTTAATGTAAGTAACATAGTTCTAAGACATACTTCGTGACCGGTGTAGTGACAATGACTTGATGCCTAAGGCAGAAAAATGTGACTTGGGATATAATTTCTGCAGGTATCAGGGTAATGTGGATATCATTTCTTTGCAAACCACTATCTTCTCCAAACCACTACTTTTCTTCTTCTTATATACTTCAACAAGCGATCAATGGTGTTTCCTTGGCTGGAAACCATTTAATTTATGAAGCTGATCAGTGTCATGATTCAAGACAATCTGGAGTGGAATCAACAGGTTGAGCACATGACTAGCAATGCTTCTAGATGTTTATACACCTTGGTGTAAGCTCAAGAAGAATGGTGTGAAAGTTTGAGATTTAATAGTCATCTACAAGATTAGTGGGGCGGCTTAGCCCAAATATTCAAAAGAATTGTGCATTTTGTGAAACAAGCACCAAATTTGGCACAAATGTACATTAATATGTTGCGAACATTTTCAGATATTGGGCCACTTGAAATTCCGTAATTTTTTTTTTCAAATTTTTTCAAATTTCGTAATTTCAAATTTTTCGGGTGACACCGTCACAATTTCGGTCTTCGAGGCCGGCCGATAGGCAAAGCGTGACCGGAAGGGACGAGGTTCTCCTGACCACGTGGCCCTCGATCTGGGAAGCGAGAGGCGTTCCATTAGTGGACGCGCCCCTCACGCCCGACTTTTGGGCGGCCCCGGCAGGCCGTTTGTTTTGACGTTCCGTGACAGGCCCCGCACCCCCACCTCCGGGCCGACCGGAAGCTTGTGCTGAGTACATCATACCTGAACAACTCAGTGAGGCAGAACACAGCAGTGCACACCAGGGTGACCCCTTCAGTGCATAAACCAATTAACCTGTCCACTGCAGGGCATATAGAAATGAAGTTATTTTCTGCATATAATAATAATATAAGTTCAGTTCTATATAACAATTTCTGTTATCACCACTACCACTACAACTACCACTACTACAAGCTTTGTCTGGAATTTTGTGGACTAACAGACAAACAGACATACAGACAAGCTGGGATCAAAACATTACCTCCTTCCACCATTGAGTGTAGAGGTAAACATCATGGAAATTATATCATGCCCTAGATTTAATTCATGCTTACCCGTGTATTTGCTTCACTGGTTCACAAGGTCTTTTGCATACATGTAATTCAGACTCTCGTCTTCATTGCTGACCACACAATGTTCGCAACATATTAATGTACATTTGTGCCAAATTTGGTGCTTGTATCACAAAATGCACAATTCTTTTGAATATTTGGGCTAAGCCGCCCCACTATATCGGCCGGCCTCGAAGACCGAAATTGTGACGGTGTCACCCGAAAAATTTGAAATTACGAAATTTGAAAAAATTTGAAAAAAAAAATTACGGAATTTCAAGTGGCCCAATATCTGAAAATGTTCGCAACATATTAATGTACATTTGTGCCAAATTTGGTGCTTGTATCACAAAATGCACAACAGGTTTGCTATGCTGCTACACTAGATGTGCATTTGCCCCATCTTAGAATTTGGAGCATCTGTATGGAGGTCAGGTCTCACCATATCCCAAGTTCATGACATCGAGCATGTCCAAAAGAGGGTTTGGCAAAGGATCACCTTTCCAAATCATCTTCCCCATGCTGATCTTTTACATGCTTTCAATATTGCTTCCCTTGCTGATCGTTATATTAAACTCGTCACACAGTTTGCTAAGTCTGTACTCGCCTCCAGTCGTCATCGGTACCTTTTTAATCAAATTCCACAATTGGTATCTCGACGTAGTTTAATCAACTCAAAACAAATCGATATTCCACAAACCCAAACACAATAATACAAACAACCCTCCATTCCATTCCTTGCCCATTTGTTGAATATTTATAGCTGAATTATTTAACCTTTTTTGTTTGTTTATATCATTTTTGTCATTGTCCATTTTTTATCTTGTATATTGATTGTATATTGTCTTTTTATGGTTTTTTTTACACTTTTAATTACCAGTTGTCAACCTTTTTTCGATTTATGTTTTATTGCTAATGTGCTCACTTTGATTTTATTTTTGTAAATTTTCATGATTTTTCAATTAAGTATTAATTTAGTTTTGTTAACCTATTGAATAACAGATTTGTCACAGTTTATATTTTTTGATGTTCATTTATTTTTATGTATTTTTTATCAGTTATATTTTGTAGACCAAACATCTTTATTCTTCAGACTTTTTATTTGGAGTTTGATAATAAAACAAATTATTATAATTATTCTTATAAAACTACATGGAAAAATCTGACCCACTTTCAATGAAAAAAATCCCCCCAAAAAGATTGTTTGTTATTGATCATGTGATTGATGGCCATCCTAGTTTGCTTAATGTTTACGACACTTGTGCGGTAACTTCAACCTGAGAAAAGAGCACGTTTTCGGGCAGAAAAGCATGTTAGCTTTTCTTCTTATTGAGATAAATACAGAAGAGATTGCATGAATTCCCACATGGAATACAACAGTAATTACACTTTATTATGTGTGAACGCAGCTGAATGTAATTTATCAAAAAATTTAATTCGGAATTTTTTCATCGATTCATCCACGACACAATATTTACGACAGACCACAAAGTGTAAAGGTAATAACATGCAGAGATCATCTACATACATGCAACATGTGGCATCACCTTCCTCCTTCCCAAACCTCTCCCTCCCCCCCCCCCCCCCCACCCCACCACACTCCCACATCCCCTTCCCATATTCCTATTCCCATAACTAACTCATCCCCTTCCCATATTCCTATTCCCATAATTAACTCATCCCCTTCCCATATTCCTATTCCCATAATTAACTCATCCCCTTCCCATATTCCTATTCCCATAATTTACTCATCCCCCTCCCATATTCCTATTCCCATAATTAACTCATCCCCTTCCCCATATTCCTATTCCCATAATTAACTCATCTCCTTCCCCATATTCCTTTCCCCTCCAAACCACTTTTCCAATTTCTCCTCAAATTATTTACCCTCACCTTTCTTCCTTAACCTTTCCCTTTCCTTATTTTTGTGATATACTTTCTCCAAATCCACTCCTTCCCTTCACCTATTGTGTGTGTAACAAGCAGAGGGACTTCAACTCAGGAAGAATCCCATGATACCTGAGTCGTATCCATATTGGAATATTTTTAACCAATCATATCAGTTTTTACTTTACTTACATAATTCTCATTTACTTATATACTTGCATATAGTTTTACTTTACTTACATGTAGTTTTACTTTAATTACATGTAGTTTTACTTTAATTACATATAGTTTTTCATAACTTACATATACAGTAGTTTACTTAAATTACATATAGTTTACACTTTCCCAAAAAAAGTATTTTCTTTTTTTTACTTTACTTACTACACTGAAAATCTTCACCAGAATTAACTTCCGGTTAATATGTGCACACCATTAAAAAAAAACTTTAAAAAACAACATCCACAGCCCATTTTATGTATCGGATGAGTCTACGTTTGCAGAGTACCAGCAGAAAGACTTGCTATTTTCAGAAAGGGGTCATGCTAAGGATATTGATAACCTGTGAAAGACCACAATAAAGGTACCATGGGGGTTTGGAAGTCACGTAATTGGTGTCAGGTTCAACACCTTCCAAAGCATACTTCATGATACCTGAGCAGAATGCAATTGAGCCTCATCATACCAAACAGCTCAGATTGAATATGGACGAAGCAACCTGGCACATCTTGCCAAACGAGAACGGACATCTCAGGTAAACCAGCTTTCAGGTTACACATGAAATAAGAGGTTCCCCTAATGACCTTGTGGTTACACAATCATTTGTCTTCCCCTGCTCACCTTTCTGGGTTGCACAGCCTGTATGGTCCACACACACTGAGCACCATTATCATATTGTACTGGAAAGTTGGGGGACACCATGGTGCCGCTTGGCCCGAACCTCGCTGTGCCGCACGTAATTGCTACAACAGGGAAACACACAGAGAAAGCTATGAGGCGGCTTATCGAAAACATGCTCACAATTAAAAACAGACTGTGATGAAGTTAGTGACATGAATGTGATGAAAAGTTCCTGAGTTATAAATTTTTATTGCAAAATAATAATAATAACAAGCATTCTGAGTATTGCGCTGCAATCCATGTCCCCTACCAAAGTTCAAAGTGCCATAACTTTGTCAAAAATGATCGAATATGCAAATTTATGCACGGTTGATGCTGGTTTTCAAACTTGATCTGAGGTATGCTGAGACACATGTGTGTCACGCCTCGCCTCGTTGATAAGCCCGCAAGGTCGCTCCGTGGAGCGGCCTGCACGTATTGCACTGTGTGAATTATATAATTACCAATTCACGGTCTGAGGTACGAGCGATTCAAGAGATATCCATTTTAAAAAATATTTTCGTTTAATTAACGATATCTGCCAAACCACGTGACATATCGCAAATTCCAAAAGGACATTTTAGTAGACTGACATGCTGAACAGATTTGTGAAGTTTCCCCTCGATTGGATCAAAAATGAGGGAGGAGCTCGGTTTTAAAGGTTCATGCTTAAAAACGTCATAACTCTGAAACCATGTGATGCTTGACGTCATGCTCGCTGACTTTTCTGTTCGTCATGGGTATGCGATTCTGCCTGCAAAGTTTGGCCTCGATCTGTTCAGCCGTTGCAGAGAAAAAGGGGTTTTCGTGTTTTCACGAAAAACAATATGGTGGCCGAACCACGTGACTTGTGACGTCATAATTACGATTAAAATATTCTACAGACCGAGTCCCCCCTACGGTGAAAATTTGATCTCAATCGGTCCTATTATTGCAGAGAAAATCTTTTTTAAAGGAAATTAAAACTTAAAATGACACTGAGTTAAGGATCATCAGAATTATCAGAATTCCCCAAAGTTCAAAGTGCCATAACTTTGTCAAAAATGATCGAAACGTCGTGAAGTTCGAACCTGATCTGTAACTTATCATGAGGAAACCATGTACCAAGATTGAAATCATTAGCATTAAGAGTTTAGAAAAAAAAAGTCCGGAAAACTGTTCTTTGCGTGACGGACTGACGGACTGACGGACTGACGGACGGCGTGCAAACCTATAGTCCCCTCCAGTGTACACCGGTAGGGGACTAATAATAGTAATAATACAAACAAAAAAATTGACCACAGTTATATTAAACACCAGCACCACAGACTTTGCAGTGCATGGTGCAGTCTCAGCAGGGAATATTGTCCTATATATTTCTACATTATGGTTTTCATTTCCGAACATGTTAAATAGAAATGGTGGAGAGAAAAAATATGCTGTTGCAAAAAAAAAATAATAATAATTTTTTAATGCTGTTGCGCATTAAAAAAAAAAGTTTTCCTTTAATTGAACCAATAAGGGATGTTTGCAAAATTCTCTTGTAGCAATACGCGGCATGATTACTGAGGATGCCTGTCTATTTGTCTCTGTCTCGGGTCGTCTGAAGAACCACTGCTCTGTGCAGCTCTAATTAGCAGAGAATCTTTTCGCAAGCATTCCTTGAACCACCTGTCTGCAGCATCAGTGCTCAAACAGCAGGACACGGAAAAACATAGTGAGATAAACGATGAGTGTTTATCGCCTGTATGTATGATGCGCACCTTGAAAAAATACTTGCTCCAAGCACAAAATGTGACGTTTTCAACCGAGGTGTGTGTATGAGTTCAAATTAAACCCAACTGAACCGTGCCCTATAAACAATCAATTTACGCTACCTCTTGGACATGTAGCAATGGCTTTTAAAGAGTAATCAAAATTGTTTTTCACTTTCGACTACTCGATAATTGCTTTGTAGTTATGAATGCAGGTGATGGAGAAATATCTGAGAGGTGTGCGGATGAAGAAAGTTGTTGTATTGTGACGCAGACAAACAAAATGTTTGAAGAGAATGATAACTCTGATAACACATTACAAATGGCAGACAGGCGGCCATGTTGGAAGTCAAGCTGTAATGTCGATACGTTGAATGTGTTTGACACAAACTTGGGTTGAATTTTGAAGGATGTGATGTACGAGCATTAGCAGCAGGAAATGGAGTGAGCGGAATGAAGGGGAAACTTGTATAACAGGGTACTAAGTATTTCCCTTGGGTAGTTAATGCAGTGTCAGGATATAGGTTGCGGTGTTGTCGCATCAGATATGGGGAAGAAAAAGTGAGTTTGAGAAAAGAGAAAATGTCATGGCAGGGTGTCGATACCTTGGCAATGCGGTGTGCTGTCACTCCAGGCAGCAAAGACATTGCTCACACGCTGGCAGGAGATGGTACTTGCTCCCTGGAGCACAAAGCCCTTGCTGCACGAGAATCGAACGATGGACCCCAACCTGCCACGCGCAAAATGACAAGGTAACAGCGTGATGCACTACAAAGCAACACGACCCTCACAGCAACACAAATTATATGCAGCAAAAGTGGACCTCAGACTTCAATTACATTCTATGTTCCATACCTTGCAATCGCCATTTCAAAAGACGGAAGTTTGGAATTCCACAGGCGACACATTATTTTGAACAGTTGAATTTGTCATTCATCGCAAACTCGGTGCTCAAAATTATGCTTCAAAGCCAGGTTCAATTAGTAACTATAATCGTGAATTTTCAGCTCCAAGTTATACTTTATCCTGAATATATTGGCAACTGCTGCGATGTTAGACGTCTTGGTGTTTGCAAAATTGGAGCAGAAACCTAGCACAGCCAGACTGATATGTTTCTCATCGCATAGCCACAGGGCCTATGGGTCGAACAATGAAAATAATTGTTAGATAAAGCCACGTACTACCATTGCTTTGGCACACTACTGTCTATGAGATCAGGGCCAAAACTTGGAACTTATTCAGGGTGCCGATGATAACACGCGAACTCTTCGCAAAATGAGTCTTTGCAATGGAAAAAGCACCATAAAAATATTTAAAAAGAAAAGTGAGCAAATTAAGCCGACGATAACACACCAACTCATCGCAAAATGAGTTTTTGCAATGGAAAAAGCACAATAAAAACATTTAAAAAGAAAAGTGAGCAAATTAATTAGCTGACGATAACTCACCAACTCATCGCAAAATGAGTCTTTGCAATGGAAAAAGCACCATAAAAATATTTAAAAAGAAAAGTGAGCAAATTAATTAGCTGACGATAACACACCAACTCTTCGCAAAATGAGTCTTTGCAATGGAAAAATCACCATTAAAATATTTAGAAAGAAAAGTGAGCAAATTAATTAACTGACGATAACACACCAACCCATCGCAAAATGAGTCTTTGCAATGGAAAAAGCACAATGAAAATATTTAAAAAGAAAAGTGAGCAAATTAATTAGCTGACGATAACTCACCAACTCATCGCAAAATGAGTCTTTGCAATGGAAAAAGCACCATAAAAATATTTAAAAAGAAAAGTGAGCAAATTAATTAGCTGACGATAACACACCAACTCTTCGCAAAATGAGTCTTTGCAATGGAAAAATCACCATTAAAATATTTAGAAAGAAAAGTGAGCAAATTAATTAACTGACGATAACACACCAACCCATCGCAAAATGAGTCTTTGCAATGGAAAAAGCACAATGAAAATATTTAAAAAGAAAAGTGAGCAAATTAATTAGCCGACGATAACACACTAACTTTTCCCAAAATGAGTCTTTGCAATGGAAAAAGCACCGTAAAAATATTTAAAAAGAAAAGTGAGCAAATTAATTAAAGGAACAAATTAAAAAGGAATGACTTCATTCATGAGCAAAAGCATTATGCATATTATTTTTCTCATTTTAAATTCGGCATCCATATCTTCAGGTCATGTGCACCCATCTTTGAACCGCTCAGCTTGGGTTGGAATCTAGACCGTGCTGTAACCCGTCACACTGGTGTTTCACGTACAAGGTCATGAGGCGTCAGTTGGCGCAACATCCATTGGACAGGCGCTAACTCAGAGAACCCGTCTGACAGTTATGGTTGTTGGTGGACGTTAAAGCTGTCTTTCACGTATAAAAGACAAGTTATCGGCAGCACCTTGTCCAAACTTCAGGAACCTTTATTCGAACGTCAGGTCTCGCAATCTGAACATTACTTCCTGAAAGACTTGGGCCAAAAACCTCCCCCGGCCGGCCCCACAAGAAGGTGGGAGTAATTGGCACCCTTAAAGAAGTAATAGTGTTAGTTCAGGATCTGCTTCTAATTGCTTAATCAATGTGACATGCCTTCCCACAAGTTTACTGTAATAGTCTCTATTTCTCCATATTTGCTTTCTTTGTTCCTGATGGCTATTTGGATACATCATTGTGCTGGAAGAAAGGTTTGCGTTGGAAATGGTGTGTGCGTGACATAAAAGCACAAATGTATAATCGGTCCTATCAAGTTGTCAACACTTGAGGTGATCTTGCTCATGCCTTCATTTGTTGAGGTGAAGTGGGAGCCTAAATCTGTGCTCAACTCAGCTTTGGCCTTGCTTAAAGTGCATAATTGTTGCAATCTTGGTTAAGTATGATCTGAACGTGTACCCAAGATACCTCCATATCTCAATTGCCCTTTTAAAAACTATCCCCATTGGTGCTGTTCATGGTACCTTACCAAAGTGTTTTTAATGGATTATATCTGTGTACCCTATATCCCAGTGGCTCAACTTTTGGCTGAGCTGTTGTGATCTACAACTTCCAATATTAAGACTAATAAACTATATTATACTAACAGCAATGTTTATTTGACATGCTCCACTTTGGCATATGTCTCAACTCATGGTTCACTGCAATCTGGGCCTTCACACTGCCTTTGCTTACAAAGTTGCATGACTTTTTGTAAATCAGGAAACAGCAGCAGTTGCTGTAGCTGTTAGAATCATCGCGGCTAAAACAATTATCCTTGATATTTCAGAAGAAGTTGAATTTGTTGGAAAGCTGAAGAGCCAATCCTTACATTTGTGTGACTGTGCAGGATCAATCCAAGATCAATCAATCAATGATCAAGGACAAAAACATGCTGACCCGGAAAGTCCGCTGGGCCGTCATTGACAGCTACGCTTCAACTTCGGGGCAGATGTAGACATGACAGAGGCCACGCAACTATGGCAATAACTTAGCAGTGAAGAGATGAAACAATCAGCCTTTTTGGCGAGGACCATCGACACATCCCAAATTGCACGCGCGCAACCTCAGTTGTTCGGTCAGCAGCAATTACTAAAATAGGGATTTTTATATTGATTGCGTGTATAGACCAATCTCACCTTAAGTGTGGTTTTTATAAACATCATCAGTAAGATGTTCCATCATCAGCAAATTGAGAAAATTAAATTGTGTGAGGCATTTCGGTGGAATAATGGTGGTTTCCTTCATCGATTCCTCAGGCAATTGTATTATGCCAGATAACTGTTCAATTTGTCATTCATGTATGTTGATTGCAGCACAGCACAGCATGTTATTTCACCAGTGATCGATGGCAAACACTATTATTTGAATTGGAGTTCAGATTTATTGTTCCACACCCAGCAACGGCAAAATGGAGTGTCCAAACAGTCCAATATTATCCCAAAATAAAAATGATGGCTCCCGGGAAAAGATGGCCATGTGTGACTATCGACTGATATTTATGAAGATCAGTAAAATTGCAAGAACTGCAAAGCAGAGAACGCAAGTAGCGACATGATAAACAACTTGGGATTTTGGCCAAAAAAAAAGACAACGGCTCTGAAAGTCCAATGTATCAACCACAGTGCGGCATCTATGAGTGACTAGCACAGGCCACGTGCCCTCGTATATCTTAGCACTATGAAGGAGGATGAAATGACACAGGCCTGCAACAGACTATGAGAACCAGGTGACCGATGTCAACATGGCCTTGGTAATTTGGGCTGGAGTCTGTTGTGCTTTTTCTATCTCCACTTCTGTGGTTCTTGCAATTTCCGTGATCCCCGTAACTTATCAGGAATAACACATATGACCATATCTTTTCCACATAGGCTGATAATGTAATTGGCTTCCTGAGTCTTGTGATCGACTGAGGGAATTTATTCCTCCTCCCATCTGTTAGAGGATTTAAGATCTGAGCGTACAAGGCCCTGACAAAGGCCACTCTGTGACAGAAACCTTGTACTTTCTGAGACGTTTACAATATTGAGTTGTTTGCTCTTTTCCATTATTTTGCAGTTACAGCAATTTTCATTTTTTTATAGATTATAGCATCCCCAAACTATTTGATGAATTGACCGGGGTGTTTAAATGAAGCTATATAATTATATAACTGGTATATGAGCAGATAGCAAAGATTTGCTTTCAATGGAAGATTTTTCATATATCGATCATGCGTAGATTAAGATTCAGACCTTAATCCAGAAGACCTTCAAGCATTGACAAATTGGGTCAAAAAGTTCCATAAACACATTAAAGACCATATTTAACTGGTCCAAACTTCAGCACCTATGGGTTTTTTTATCTGCAAGATATCTATTTTGCGGTAATCACATCTCCCTTTCTACTTGGCGCCAGACAAGGGATCCTCTTGTATGATGCAACTGATGAAGTGTCTGCGTTTGTTCATTTTGAATTTTCATCAAAGGGTCCTCACTTTGTCTCAATGCCTGCAATATAATCCTTAAGTTTCATGGGACTCAACTTCAACTCATCATGAGATTCCATCGTACATGGCAAGTGGCTGCGGGTTTGCATCATTGCTGGGAGCACAGGTCTGCGGCTGATTCCGTGCCACCTTGTAGGTAAGGGTAGGAATTTTAAATAATGCCAGAATGTCATAAATAACTTGACAACCCTTCATCTCGAGCCACTATTGGATCTTTGCAGTCGACCAGCTTCACTTCCATCCGAAGGATGTCACACTAATTGTTACAACTTCCTACCTGTGAAGCAGCAATACAACAGTTTATAGTCAGACAAATAATCAAACCCACACTAGACCGGTAAGTGTGCCACATCTACACAATCCTGTCAGATAGTCGTGGGATGGTTTTATTAATGTTTGTCCATCAAATACTAAATCACTGCTACTGCACTGGGCAATGTTGTGTTGTGATTGTCAGCCGTGAACACAGCTTTAGTGAGGAAGGTGTCATTCACAAAATGAGGTGTAACCACTGGTTGAAGAATATTTGCATGTTATACATTGGCATTCGGTGTCCTTGGAATGTTCAAGTGGTACAATTTAGAGTCGTACGGTATGACTTGCATTCCACCACACACTCTCAGCAATGTTCAATTTTTGTCTGGAAAATATGGGATCACAGAAGAGTGAAGAGACAATTAAAGGTAACGTACTCGGTGGCATAATGGTTAGAGTGGTGGTGTAATTGCGTAACGGGGAGACCCCGCTCTGGGAGGTCAGTGGTCCGAGTCGAGCCACACCAAAGACTTTTACTTTTTTATTACTATTTTAATTATTTTATATATATATATTTACTTTATTTTTATTATTTTTTTCCTTTTTTGTTATTTTATATTTTTATACATATTTTAATATTTTTTATTTTCTATTTTTATTATTTACTTTATTTTATTATTATTTTACTTCTTTATTATTTTATATTTATATATATATATTTATATATTTTATTTTTTTTATAATTTTTACTCTTTTTTTTCTTTTTTATTATTTTCTATATATTTTTATATTTTTATTTCATATATTTTTTATTGTTTATGCTTTTTTATTATTTTATATTTATATGCATATTTTTATATTATATATTTTTTATTATTTTCACTTTTTAAAAACTTTTTATTATTCTATATTTTTATATATTTTTTAATACTTTTATTTTATACTTTTTTATTATATTTACTTTATTTTTATTATTTCTACTTTATTTTATAATTGACTTTTTAAAATGGTACATGTTGCTTCCTTGCTTGATGCTCAGCATTTAGAAGGACAGGGCATGGCCAAAAACACTGAAGGCAATGCAAACCACCCAGTATAACCCTCAACAATAAAACGTTTCAGCAGCACCAACGTTCTATATGGAATATTGTACATTCAAATAAAATAAAAACTCACAGTAAAATTTAAAAAACGAAATAAAATAAAGGACAATGAGGCCAAAGACGGACACAACAAGCAAAGGAATTTACAAACAGGAAAAGATGAGAGATGGGAAGGTAAGAAAAGGTAACCTGCCAGTAATAGAATTGTTAGGAGTGGTAATGGGGGTAGAAAAGATCATGGGTAGGGATGGTGGATGACATACGTTAGTGGTGCACTGTTTGCTTAAATCCCTGGCGAGAAGAGTGCAGCTGAAAAGTTAGACAAATGGGAAAGTCCAGCAAGTAAAGAGTGGCGTTGAGTGGTAAACCTCAATTTTGAGAGTTTAACAATGACTGGACATCTTGGAGGAGCTGGATGGAGGGCTAATTGAGCAAAACGAGCTAGACCAGAAGAAAGGGGGTTAAAAACCTATGGGCCTCAAACTGCCGTTGCAGTGTTAGAGCAACAGACCTTGTGCTGTGATCTCATCATATGAGATGGCAATATTGTTGAAAGCATTAATGCCACAGAATCTAGGGGAGACAGGTGTAGTATTGGTTCACCAGCCCATAGGGGTGAACAATATTCCACTGAGCTACAGACAATGGTCTTGTCGAGTGTAGACCATGAGAAGTTCTGATTTTCCGATGAAGGACGTGGAACAACGTAGGATTTCGAGTGTGCGACTGACTGCCCTTGGAGGCCAACATTGCGATATAGTCAGCCCAGGAGAAGTCATGTGAACCTCTTCCAGTAGCTGACCATGGAAAGAGATGTGGCTTCGTTTGAAGATCTTCCCAGAGGTAAGCATATTTTCTTCTCCAATACACCTCAACACAACCAATAAAATAGGAGAGAGCTAACCTGATATATAATCTAAACAATTATAATTCATCCTCCAGAGCCTCACATTATAAATATGAAACAACGTTTCACACTAAAGATATTTTCTTAAGAATTTAAGGGTGCTCAACTTTTGTCCAAGTGCATTTTAACAGCCTTAATCATATGCAGTGGCTTGACTTATGACAAAACTTGGTGGATGAGTTGGGTGAGTGACAAGAACAAGCCAATTTGATTTTGGTTCAGGTCCGAATCCAGATCTGGCCTATCAGTGGATAGAAAACGTAAACTGTTCAGCTTGTTGGAGGTATGCTCTCTACCGAGAGCCGTTCTAGTTACTTTTGTTATTAGAAGTAGACTTGAAAAAATGCCATGAAAAAAGCCTTGGAAAATGCCACGAAAAAAGCCATGAAAAATGCCACGAAAAAAGCCTTGGAAAAATGCCAAGAAAAAGCCTTGGAAAAATGCCAAGAAAAAAGTCTTGGAAAAATGCCATGAAAAAGCCCTGGAAAAAGCCCTGGAAAATGCCATGCAAAAAGCCTTGGAAAAATGCCATGAAAAAGCCCTGGAAAATGCCATGCAAAAAGCCTTGGAAAAATGCCACGAAAAAAACCTTGAAAAAATGCCATGAAAAAGCCTTTTAAAAATGCCACGAAAAAGCATTGGAAAAATGCCAAGAAAAAGCCTTCGAAAAATGCCATGAAAAAAGCCTTGGAAAAATGCCACAAAAAAAGCCTTGGAAAAATGCCATGAAAATGCCATGAAAAACGCCTTGAAAAATGCCAGGAAAAAAGCTTGAAAAAATGCCACGAAAAAGACTTTGAAAAATGCCATGAAAAAAGCCTTGGAAAAATGCCACGAAAAATGCCTTGAAAAAATGCCACGAAAAAGCCTTGGAAAAATGCCACGAAAAAAGCCTTGAAAAAAGCCTTGAAAAAATGCCAAGTAAAAAGCCTTGAAAAAAGCCTTGAAAAAATGCCATGAAAAAAGCCTTGAAAAAAGCCTTGAAAAAATGCCACGAAAAAAGCCTTTTTTTTTTTTTCTTTTTTTTTTTTTGTATACAAGATCGAGGCTCGTGAAAGAGCGAACATTAATCACACAGAAAGACAAACCGACACATAAAACATATAACATAGGGAGCGGTAGACAAGATGGGGAGAGAGGGGGAAGGACACAAACACAACATTTGAGAGCAGGGACCGAGAGACATGGAGACATCGAGAGATCTGAGAGAGGGCGAGGGCTTTGGGGGGGGGGGGGGGCGTGGGAAGGGGGCAGTGGGAGAGGTATAAAACATATGGACACTGCCAGGACTTCCAGGAAAGAAGTTGGAATTTCAAACAAGGTGGATCTGGGGTGAATTAGCGGGGGTAGAAAAGATCAAGGTTTTGGATGGGGGAAGATAAGAGATGGTGGTGAACAGCTGTTTTAAAGACCTGGAGGGAGGAGTGGGATTGAAGGGAGTGAGGGAGTTTGTTCCAGAGGCGGGAGAAAAGAGGAATGAAAGAGTGAAGGTGAGCGGAGAGCCGAGATTTCGGCAGTTTAACCATCAGAGGGTTGCTGGCAGATCTTGTGCGACCTGTAGGAATATTTGGGGGACAGAGCACAGAGAGAGCTGGGGGTGCAAGGCCGGAGAGGAGTCGGTAGAAGACAGAAAGACCACCTACCTGCCTGCGGTGAGTGAGTGAAAGGCCCTCAGAGATAGCTTCATCGCGGGAGATTCCAATAAAGCCTTGAAAAAAAGCCACGAAAAGAGCTTGAAAAAATGCCACGAAAAAGACTTGGAAAAATGCCACGAAAAAAGCCTTGGAAAAATGCCACGAAAAAAGCCTTGAAAAAATGCCATGAAAAAAGCCTTGGAAAATGCCATGAAAAAAGCCTTGGAAAAATGCCATGAAAAACGCCTTGAAAAAATGCCACGAAAAAAGTCTTGGAAAAATGTCAAGAAAAAAAGCCTTGAAAAAAGCCTTGAAAAAATGCCATGAAAAAAGCCTTGAAAAAGCCTTGAAAAAATGCCACGAAAAAAGCCTTGAAAAAAAGCCACGAAAAAAGCTTGAAAAAATGCCATGAAAAAGACTTGGAAAAATGCCACGAAAAAAGCCTTGGAAAATGCCACGAAAAATGCCTTGAAAAAATGCCACGAAAAAAGCCTTGGAAAAATGCCACGAAAAAAGCCTTTGAAAAATGCCACGAAAAAAGCCTTGGAAAAATGCCATGAAAAAAGCCTTGAAAAAAGCCTTGAAAAAATGCCATGAAAAAAGCCTTGGAAAAAAGCCTTGAAAAAATGCCATGAAAAAAGCCTTGGAAAATGCCATGAAAAAAGCCTTGGAAAAATGCCATGAAAAACGCCTTGGAAAAATGCCACGAAAAAAGCCTTGAAAAAATGCCATGAAAAAAGCCTTGGAAAATGCCATGAAAAAAGTCTTGGAAAAATGCCAAGAAAAAAAGCCTTGGAAAAATGCCAAGAAAAAAGCCTTGGAAAAATGCCAAAAAAAATAGCCTTGGAAAAATGCCAAGAAAAAAGCCTTGGAAAAATGCCAAGAAAAAAGCCTTGGAAAAATGCCAAGAAAAAAGCTTTGGAAAAATGCCAAGAAAAAGCCTTGGAAAATGCCAAGACAAAAAGCCTTGGAAAAATGTCAAGAAAGTGGCAGGAAGGGTCGTGCTATGAACCCTTGTGGGGTACATAGACCAACTCTAACTACAGTAGGTCTGTTTGTCGATGTGATAAGCATACATTGCCTCATGGATGTTGGGATTCTTCCAAATGTCTGTCAGTTTAGTGTTAAACAGCAGTAGCGACTGTATAAAAAGGTAATCATACCTGTTTGTGGTTTATAGTATTTTTTACTTCTGGTAAAGGTTTTCCCCGAAATGCTGCAATAAGCTATTTATAAACGTTAACGTGGTGTTTGTCCAAGGAGGAAACCCCTTGGGGAGATTGTATATTATTAGAATTAATATGGCTTTGTAGTAACATTAATATTATGGTATTATCATGAGTGGTGGTATTGCTTTTGTTATTAAAAGCCACATTTGAAAAACGCTACGATAAGCTATTTTAATGTGGTTATACACCTCAACATGCAATGCCATTGGCAGGGAAAAACCCATTGGGTAGGGGATGGTGGAGGGGGAGGTAAAAATGCTACAACCTCCATTGTGGTAACGTTAATCCTCCGGTCAGGTTTTGTCGAGATTGGATAAGTAACGACCGAATGTGTTACGGTCAAAATAAATCAGACAGACGGACTGCAGACACCAAATTGCGTATTTTATTCTGATCCCAAGCTTTCCCCTTTCCCAAGCAAGCACTTTTAAATATCTCGAACAAACATTTAGGATGAAGATATCCCAGAAGTCCAGGTACACCTTTAACGGTGATATTCACACCAGCACTGAGGTGATTAAACAGACATAGTGCATTGAAGAATTTCATTTTAATCCTCAAAATAAAATAAAATTTTCCTAATAAAAAGACTCACTGGTTTGTGAATGATGATAAATGCAAAGTTGCAGTGAGCAAACTGCAAACTGAATGATGTGGGTGGCAGCGTAACTGATTGTTATGGCTTATCACGTGATAAGAGCTTGCATACTCACAAGTGCAATTGTGGTGGGCAGCTGATGAGCATTCAATTTCAACAATCAGCTAATGCGGTCTCTGTAGCAAAGAGTTTGTGAAACCAACCTGAAATCATCTCCTGTCCTGGAGCCATCTTCAGGTAGACCCGGATCGGGGCACGATTGAGGTGTCTGGCCTCGAAGCTTTGTCCTGGCTGAAGGAACAGTTCACAAAATCAGCCAAGTTCTGAGGATATTCAGGACATTCATTTTCAATCCAATCAAGGCAACACTGACACAGACCAAAACTCACACACTCAATATCAGGCTGCAAATGGATTCATGACATCACACAGACACACACACACACTGTGTGTGTGTGTGTGTGTGTGTGTGTGTGTGTGTGTGTGTGTGTGTGTGTGTGTGTGTGTGTGTGTGTGTGTGTGTGTGTGTGTGTGTGTGTGTATATATATATATATATATATACAATATATATATATATATATATATATATCTACAGTCACGTGAAAAAGTAAGTACACCCAATGTAAAGTTTTGACTTTTTCAACACATTTCAACACACAGCTATTTGATCTTCATTTCAACAATATTGATAGATAAAGGAGATATATTATAACAAATATAATGAAACATTTACATCTTGTAGTCCATTGTATAATTTAAATAAACATAAATGCAAATTTCGCATGTGGAAAAAGTAAGTACACCCCTACATTTATCACTACTTCAAATACCTAAAATTAGAATCAGGTGCACCAGCTCTGGTGCAAATGATTAGAACATTGCTAGAGAGGATATTGGAGGAACCTGTCTTATTTAAACCTCAGACATTTAGTTTGGTTTGCTCTTTGTTGTTGAAGTGTGCGGCATCACCATGCCTAGATCAAAAGAGCTCTCCGAGGCCTTCAGAAAGAAGTTTATGATGCCTACGAGTCTGGGAAAGGATTTAAAAAGATCTCCAAACAATTTGAAATCAATCATTCGACTGTCCGGAAGATCATCTACAAGTGGAGAAGATTCCAAACAACTGCCAACTTGTTCAGGCCAGGTTCAGGCCATTTTAGTGTTTGGTGTTTTTATTGTTGTTGTTTGGCTGCACATGTTTGGAAGTGTAGTGATTTTATTATTTGCATGACTTGTGTGGTTTTCTTACTTTTATAATAAAAGAGTTTCAAAAGTCAAAAGTCTCTCCCTCCCTCTCTGTCTCTCCCCCTCTCTCTCTTTCTTGACAATAGATGTGGTTCCAGTTATATGGAGGAACAGTGCTTCTTGATGATCATTCGCAAGATCATGGTGCATATATAAATGCGTAATTAATATAATAAACATACTGTTTTGCATCAAGGACGCTGCAATAAAATAGTGTCAAAATGCTCATGATATTAGAGCAAATTGACCTTCATATTTGTGAAGATTTGTTATTTCCCTGGAGACCAGTCAGTGCAATAATCTGGATGCCCCTTGCGAGCTGCAATTCTTTATTTGGCAAACAACAGGTGGCCTCAAGAACCTAGTAATAGAAAATTCTGAAAAAGCAATGCAAATGCAAATTTATCACTCATTTTTTTCATTGCATCCCTATTTGTCATTTTGCCTGCATACTGTCATTAACAATCAATTTAGCACTTTGTCATTTGCATAACATTCACGAGGTTTGAACGAGAGAGCTCATCATTTGAGCAAATTTGCAGAACTGAGCTGCATGTACACTCCAACGGACTCTGTGATTCATTCCTCCGTTCATCGGTGTCTTACAGTTAAACAATGCAGCTGTATTGCTCCGTGAGTAAAGGACTAAAGGAATCTGATTCCCTTGTGTAAATATGATTGGCATGCTGCTTGCATGTATCAATGTATCAATGGCATCAATGGCTTCATGCTTGCAAAGCATACCCTGTGAAAATGTTTTTCGAGAGACCAGATTCGCACGCAGCACATACATTCATGAACAGAAGTGCATTGTAGGAAATTAGGTGGAAAACATAAAAGCAAAAGTATTGTATCCTGTCCAGTAATTCTCAGTTTTAATTTCCATTTCCTTGTAAGAATTTTATTTATTTATTCTGAAAGTGGACCTTCCTTATGCATTTTATAAGCCATTGAGGTATTCCAGCTGTGAGAAATATAATAATTATCATTTATTTCAGCCTAAAATGCATCCATCCTGTCCACCCAATGCGTCCTTTCCTGCCCCTACTCCTCCCCACATCTATTGTTTGTCCAAGTCTCCACCTATCTTGTCCTTCAACTCTGCTGTTGGTGGCCCTCCCCCTCTTATAACTGTTCGTTTTGTCCTGTTACGTCCAGATCAATTCAGTTTCCTAGCTCTTCCACGAGCCTTCACTATGTATGCAAAAAATATAGACTACAACAATATTTTATATTATATACAGTGCCCACCATAAGTATGGGAACAGCAAAGTAAAATTTATTATTTCTATATATAGTCATGTCCCAAAAATATTGGCCTCCTTGCACATTTTTCAAATAACTCACAATTTTCTCTAAAAACAAGTTGAAATTGACAAAAGTATTTTGTCTCCACAATTCTTTATTTCACTGTTAATATTACAGAACCTTTGTTTTTGATTCAGAACTTAATATATCCTTTTAAATCAGAAAATAAAAAGAAATGGCATTGACAAAATTATTCACACCCTTGACTTAATATTTGGTAGCACGGCCTTTGGACAAAATAACTGCAGTCAAGCGCTTCCTGCAGCCATGAATGAGCTTCCTCCACCTCTCTACTGGTAGTTTGACCCATTCATCTTGTGAAAACTGCTCCAGTTCTCCCAGATTTGAAGGTTGCATTCTCCCAACTGCTGTTTTCAGATCTCCCCCCAGGTGTTCAATGGGATTTAGATCTGGACTCGTTGCTGGCCACTTCAGAACAGTCCTGCGTTTTGTCTTGAACCATTCCTGGGTGCTTTTTGAAGTGTGTTTGGGGTCATTGTCCTGCCGCAAGACCCATGACCTTCGATGGAGACCCAACTTTCTGACAATGGGTTGAAGATTGCGCTCCAAAATTCCTTGGTAATCTCCTCATTTCATGATGCCATGCACACATTCAAGGCACCCAGTGCCAAAGGCAGCACAGAAACCCCAAAACATCACTGAACCTCCTCCATGTTTGACTGTTGGGAAGGTGTTCTTTTCTTTGAAGGCTTCATTTTGTTTTCTGTAAACACAGAGATTATGTGCTCTACCAAAAAACTCTAATTTGGTCTCATCTTTCGACAGGACATTTCCCAGAAGGATTTTGGCTTGTTCAGGTGTGAAAGAAACGAAGACAGGTGCGGCTGGAAGAGCAAATCGCATGCCTGCTTGTTCGCTTCGCGCACCGGACCGGTAGTGAGGCCTGCCTTTGCAAGCGTGCCCCAAACGACGAGCGGTTTCCCGCCAACACCAGAGCTGCGTCGAGACTGCGTGCCGAGGCCGGGAAGAATTCAGGTGAGACGCAAGGCCAAGTTCCACATCAAGAGTGCCACGATAAAACACACTGTACATTTATTTTCGGTTATCCTTCCCTATCGTCTGTTTTGAAGTCTGTTTGTGGAGACGTCCCGCTTAGGCATTTTATTACCGTCGCGTTTTTCTTGTTACCGGCATTTGAACTGAACACCCCGGAGTAACGCTCAATTGTCTTCCGTGACTCTCCCAGTGTTAACTGAGAGCAGTCACACGACAATATCGAATGAATGTTTTCAAATGTATTATTTTGAAGGACATTTGATATAAAACTATTTAACTCTAAGTGGCGTCGAGATGTCGGCCATAAAGGCCTAATCTGCCTGTCTAATCTGCATGAACAATGCTTTCCATTCCTGAAACTATGGGTGATGTATGTACATTTTCTGTGACTCCTTCGGAGGTCGAACTGACCATTGCCAGGTTAATTACCTTGAAATGCAACCTTGCTCTGATTATTGTTTTGCAATCTGCATATCTTTCCTTGCAAACATGTGGTAAAACAGACTTCCATTGTATCAAGCAACTCCCTGCCCTCGGGTTCGGACAGATATGCAAATATCCCTTCCCCCTGTTTAGGATCTTGAAGGAATATAGGGACTCGTTCTTGAGAATATCAGTAGAGCAAGCTATGATGTCGGGTGGATGTCATGTTCGTCTCTCCTATCATATGTGCACATAGATAGTAGTTTTGCTCTGGAAATAGATGTTTTTAATAAAGCGATTCAATGGACCTTTGAGCCGGTGGTCGATAGGGGTAATACCCTTGAGTTTCCCTCCACACAGGCTCGTTGTAGTTATTGCATGCAAGGGAAATTCAACCAAATACTAAGTATTATACTACTTTAATTTACTTTAAGTGAATATGTTCCAATACTTATATTTACCTAAAATGGGGGGGGGGGGGGGGATGGGGGGGCGGAATATAAAAAGTGCTATTGTTCAACAATGGTAAAACATATATGCATAGAAATACCAAGAAATAAAAGCTGACCTTCTGTACTCTTGCCTCATATTCATCTTTTGATCTCAAATCCAAATTTCTTGAGTATATATCAATAATTTGACTACACTGTTCCAATACATGTGGAGGGCATTGGGGGTGTGTATGTATGTATGTATATTGTATATATATATATATATATATATATATATATATATATATATATATATATACACATACATACACACACACACACACACACACACACACACACACACACACACACACACACATATATATATATATATATCATCGGTGTCACATCACATATTCAGCAATGATATCATAAATTTAATTCTTCACTCGCATCGGGTCATACATCAGATATAAGAAGTTTCATAATTTTGGATAAGGATTTTAATTCAACCAATTATCGCTGGAATACCACTTCACTGATGACATCATCGTCATCACCCTATATACCTCAATGTGGAGGGAATGACATATGCCAAGTTTCAATTTTTTTTCATGGAGCGGTTTCGGAGAAAAGGATGTCCAATGTTTTTCCATTAATCCAGTATGGCTACAAAACCTCGTGACCCATGACGTCAGGGTTATCAATATGATATTCTCCATAGGGACTCTTATCGACAAGGTTTTGCATTGATCGGATAAGCGGTTGCAGAGAAAACCATTTATAAAGCGAAAATATATAGCTGCGGACACACACAAACAGAAACACACAAACAGAAACACACAAACAGAAACACACAAACAGAAACACACAAACAGAAACACACAAACAGAAACACACACACACACACACACACACACACACACACACACACACACACACACACACACACACACACACTGCAATAGTCTCGAATCCCCTTCGAGCGAGACTAACCACAACTAGAATGGCACTTGGTAGAGGACATACAACTGCCAGACTGAAGAGTTTACGTTTTGTGTCCCACTGATAGGCCGGACCAGCATCTGGACCTGAACCAAAATCTAATTGGCTTGTTCTTGTCACTTACCCAACTCATCCACCAAGCTTTGTCATGATCCATCCACATGGATTTTACATATCGTGGTATATATCGTTTTTGGTTCCATCTCTCAATGGTGAAGAATCACTTAATAAAATAAAAAAACTCTCGGATCCGGATCCAGATCTTCACCAAAATCGAATCAATTAATCCTTGTCACATACCCAAGCTGTCCACCAAATTTCATCCAAATCTGTCCAAACTTTTTGAGATATCCTGCAATTCAAAGAAACTCGGATCGGGATCCAGATCTTCACCAAAATCGAATCAATTAATCCTTGTCACATACCCAAGCTGTACACCAAATTTCATCCAAATCTGTCCAAACGTTTTGAGATATCCTGCAATTCAAAGAAAATCGGATCGGGATCCAGATCTTCACCAAAATCGAATCAATTAATCCTCGTCACATACCCAAGCTGTCGACCAAATTTCATCCAAATCTGTCCAAACGTTTTGAGATATCCTGCAATTCAAAGAAAATCGGATCGGGATCCAGATCTTCACCAAAATCGAATCAATTAATCCTTGTCACATACCCAAGCTGTCGACCAAATTTCATCCAAATCTGTCCAAACGTTTTGAGATATCCTGCAATTCAAAGAAAATCGGATCGGGATCCAGATCTTCACCAAAATCGAATCAATTAATCCTCGTCACATACCCATGCTGTCCACCAAATTTCATCCAAATCTGTTCAAACTTTTTGAGATATCCTGCTCAAAGGCAGACGACAGACAAACAAACATAACCTCTGGCCACCTTTATCGACGACATTAATAATAATATAATCGCACATTTGCTAAGGTGTGCAAGTTGATGATACTCACGGAATGAAAACCTTGATCTTTCCTTCGTGGATGTGTGCTTTCCTTCTTTTGTTTTTAGGTCCACAGCGCGCTTCACTGGAAAGTGAGAAACACACACAAGTACCATCACGGAGACAGACAACGGCCCCCACAGAGTCACAAGACAAGCGGTACAAATAAGGAAGTGATTATTGCGGTTTCAAAAGGTTGTGAAGAATAATTAGAGGTTCTAAACAACGTGGGACAGGTTAATTTATGGGATAGAGCGGCAATGTAATTACATTTAAATGGATGCCTCGAGCTCCTTTCCAACGAGAAGGCATCAATATGGTAATTTAAATACAACCCTCAAAATCCATCAGCTAAAATGCTAAAGTCATTGTACAACCATTCCCCCCTAAATGCTTCTTTACTCCGACCAGGTTCTGCAACCTTGAGATATGAAAAATCGAGATTAAAAAGGAATTGTTCCCGGGACCAAAAGTTTCATCGTTTTACATTTCATGTTTTCCAACACTTGAGCTTTTTCCTGAATACAACCGAAGGAGTCAATTTGATTCTGAGCAGATAAGTGGGAAACTGTCAGAGCAAGGTATGGTCTGCATGATAATGACATTGATCTGTTTCATATAATTAGGACAGAGACAGAAACACACATCATCTACTTGGCACACATCTACTTGGCTAGTAGGCCTGCACAATGCAAGGCCTACACACCGACGCTTATTTCAGGTCTGGAGACCAAATAGTTGTTTTAGACTTGTGGATTTAAATGGTCATTAGCTCATACCTTGCACAGCAGGAGATGGGGTTTTGTATTTGTAATCACTTCTGTGAGTCTGTGTGTGTGTGTGTGTGTGTGTGTGTGTGTGTGTGTGTGTGTGTGTGTGTTGGTGTGTGTGTGTGTGTGTGTGTGTGTGTGTGTGTGTGTGTGTGTGTCCATGTCTGGGCTGTAACATTTTTACCCCTTTAAGTTATTGTCATCAAATATTCACCAAGGCTTTATTATGATAATACGAGAAGGCATATTAATAATTTTGTCAAGAGGTCAAAATGTCAAAGGTCAGCGTCACATAAAATCATAAATTTTCATTTTCTATTTTTTTTAAACTGTTTTCGTTATTTTTAGCATACGAAAGAAGAAGAAGATGTCTGAATACAAACTGACACGGACGGGCTTTGCATTTTCAAATGCTTTCTAGTTAGCCTCGCCAGAGGAGAGGGTATTGCATTTGAGTCGTTTGTCTGTTTGTTTGTTTGTCTTTGTTTGTTTGTCTGTTTGTCTGCACAGAATAAATATGATTTTCTCTGCAACCGTTGGTCCGATTGACAGGAAATGTTCACCATAGGTGCAACTCCACCTGCAGAATTTTAAAATTATAATTATGACGTCATAGGCCACGTGGTGCGGCCGCCATCTTGGAAAAACCGAAAAAAATTGCACCTCCATATCTCTGAAAGCACTGAATAGAAAAAAATTGAGACATGGCTCATTGTAAAGAACTTTCCATGGGGAATAAAATATGTTAATGATGATGTCATATTGTCATAGGTGCCTCCATTATGACATCATAATTCGACAAGTACAAAACTTCATCCGATCAAGATGAAATTTCTTGAGCATAATCTAGGAATAAATTAGGTTAGAAAAAAAAAAATGATGACGTCATCGGTCACATTACATGGTTCGGCCGCCATATTTGTTTTAACACAAAAGCCTTAAAAACCACTGAAAATACATCCTGGCGAGGGTTTGCAATCTGATTGCTCTTTCTAGTTTAAGACTTGTTATGGACCTGATAAGGTGATGCCATAAGCTTTTTGTTATGCAAGGCTATAGACATGACAAATTTTATATATACAAGGCTTGGCAGAGTTATTTAAGACCTTGGCAGGTCCGACATTTGATAAAGCCTCCAGACCTGAGAATAATGTTAAGCTAGGAGGTCAAATGTGATTAGGTAAGCTCTATAGACCGGACAAGATTTTGTAAGAACTGTAAGAACTCCTTAATTTGTGCAAGGCAAGAAAGCAAAAGGGAAAGGGAAAGGGTGACAGCAATCATTTCCACAATATGCTGCATTTCCTCCACTGAAAAGTATCAAGTATGGTTGACGGACCACTGGCTTCATCAAGGGCCATAAAATAACACGCGGCTGCAGCGAAGGTGCTGATATACCTTGGTACTGTGTGCTGAAACCTCTGAGTTGATCGTTGCTGTCGGAGACAAATCGCAGTGTGAGCCAGTTGCGGGTGCTGACCAAGGGCGCAGGAAGAACGGTTCCCGAAAACCTGCGAAGGATTCAAACATAGGATATGAATTAAGGCACAGGGATCAATGTGCAGCGAACGTCTCGACCTTGCAAACAAATGTACGAGACAAAGTGCAGCCCCAGGCTGTACATCTGCTGAATGTTTGCCAGGAACATGCTTATTAGCGAAGGTGTGGATGAATCTGATCATTAGGGGGCACCGGGTATTAAATGACATTATTTAAGAACAACAGGCAGCTGCAACTGCACCACTGAATGTAAAGATGTACCACGAGGATCACGGCCCACATGGCTGTGTAAGAATGCTATATTTGTGACAAAAGTTATAAGAAAATGGCTCAAAACAGCAGGAATAACGATTGTTCTCTTTTCCGCAAGACCGCTGTCGGCCTCTGAAGGTTAGAAACAATTTCCAGGCACTCATCTCACAATCGATCGCACAACCCGAACATTAGTTCATTATTTTCTCGTGCGTATTACATATTACAGTATTGTAAAAAACCAGTAAACCTGCTTGAAACACTCTCAAGTAGAAAAGTATGCATCAGTAGGTAGAGCACTAGGGGCACAGAAAATAAACCACATTGTGGCGAGGATCCAACCACTGGCAGGATGGTCCCACGCTGCAAAGCGATGGGGAAGACCTTATCATATGATAGCACTGGACCCTACCATGCACAAGTGATGGCAAAGGACCAGACAAAACATTACAGCTGATTATTGAGTGCAATATGAAGGTGAGTGCAAATGAAACAGTAAAAACGCTCAACAGGTGCAGATGGCAACATATCCTAAAGCAGCAGGAATCACACAATTGAATCCATTTTAATAGAGTGACAACACCAGGATATCCGCTGTGTACAGTTGTATTCCTGGAGCAGCTGAAAGCCCTTTGCTGAGAGCCGCACTTGGTTTCTGTGAAAACTTTGTGCCACTCATTCACTGGGGAATCTGCAGATAATTGGATCCTTCCATCAGCAACGATTCCAGGTGGAAACCGCTCAAGGAAGGAATATACACTGGGTACCGGCACGTGGACATTGATCCGTCACGTGGCCTTAATTGCCGATTAAGTCAACTGCTATAAATATTACAGCAAAGTGTTATCATTAAAGGTTCAATACCTCTAATTGGTCTGTATAAACAATGTTGGAGTCGAAAGTAATCTAATTTACAAGGATACTTAATCCCTATTTCCATCATTCTTACCTATCCCCATCACATGATATTTCATGATGTTAAATGGCATCTGCCAATCTTTTGCAAAATCTATGAAAGGATCTAGACTTTCCTGAATCTGACCACCACCCTCTCTGCTACCTACCACCTTTAGAGGCCATTTTTCCCCGCAGAGTTGGCCTTTTTCGGGCAGCGTGGTCCCCTTTATGAAGCAATGTTTTACGGCTGGTTGCCCTTCCTGCCGCCAACCCTGTTACGCCTCTTGCGACACACAGGGAATTGCCAGTGAACTGGTACTCAATTTGCCGACCTGATTGGAGATTTTTGGTAAAGCACATCATCTCTATGTTTACAGAAAACAAAATGAAGTCTTCAAAGAAAAGAACACCTTCCCTACAGTCAAACATGGAGGAGGTGAAACTGCAAATGCCGAATCCGCGAATGCGTGCGAAAAGTTGCGGCATCTCACGGGTGGAAACCGAGAATCTCAATTGTGTTTGGAAATTGCCGAAGCCGCGATTGTGTTTCCACGCGGAGAAAGGTGGTCGGTGTTGTACGGGTGGAAACGGAAAATATCAATTGTATTGAGATATTACCATCGATGGCAAAACTGCTAATGCCATACCTGTGGACGCGTTTACAATGCAAAGAGGAGAGCAGCTTCGTACAGGTCAAAACTCAAAATCATAATTGTGTTGAGAAATTTTATGAAACCTCCCACCCACCTTAGGACACCTGCTGGGACCCCAAAAGGTTCCATCGCAAGTTTGGTGAGGCTAGCCCCAAAACTGATGGAGTAGTTCAGGGAAGGACAGACAGACAGACAGACACTCCTGGTTTATTATACAACTAATCCTACAGGTACCCCATTACGGATGTAAAATTAATAAAATGTATGTATCAGGATGTAAAAATTCCCAGCCAGACATTCTCCCACTCACAGACATTTACTATCACTAAACCAGTTTCCAATCCAGGTGGTAATCTGACCAGCCACACCCCAAGCCCTCATCTTAGCTGATAACCTCCTACGTGGTACCTTATGAAATGCATTTTAAAGGTAGATGCACCGCATCCGCTGCACTTCAGTCATCCATCCAATCAGAAACGGCTTCATACAACTCCAATAGATTTGTTAAACATGATCTCCCTTTGGTAAATGCGTGCTGACTACCTTCAATTAGTTTTGAAATCATTCAATTGCTTCTCAATCCGTTCCTTAATTAAATTTCCAACATTTAGGCCACAAGACAGCCCGTTGTTGGCATGGTCATGTCCGCGGTGTCCGAGTTTGATTTCAGCAAATTTGCTTTCATCTTATCTTATGGTAGAGCCAGTCAGCTTTCTGAGTTGTTAGGGTTAGGGTTAGTTAGGGTTTATTTTCACTGATAAAGAAAATATTCCATGGTATATTTTAATGATGTTTACCCTTGGGTGGTTAGGGTTAGTTAGGGTTAGGGTTAGGGTTAGGGTTAGGGTTAGGGTTAGTTAGGATTTATTTTCACTGATAAAGAAAATATTCCATGGTATATTTTAATGAAGTTGACCCTTGGGGGGTTAGGGTTAGTTAGGGTTAGGGTTAGGGTTAGGGTTAGGGTTAGGGTTAGGGTTAGGGTTAGTTAGGATTTATTTTCACTGATAAAGAAAATATTCCATGGTATATTTTAATGAAGTTGACCCTTGGGGGGTACTTTGGCAACATAACGAATCTCTTTATGTGTTTAACACATTGTCCTATTGGGAACCTTCTGGACCTTTCACTAAAATGGAAGTCCAATTGTACTTGCTTATTATCTAATCGTGCTACCTGCCACATGGAGTCTCTTATGGATTTATGCTACTTTTGTCAGTCTTGGGCCCACGTTCCAATTTTATTCCAGGTGACGTTCATTCCTTTCATTCCCTTCTCGATGGTGCGTCACCAGGTTTCTCTTGGACAACCAACCCTTCTCTTCCCGTCAGGTGCCCAGCATATTGATCTTTGCAGTACATTTTGATCCTCCATGCACAACACGTGGCCCAATCCATCTCCACCTCCTAATTGTGGTCTCTTCCATGATATTTTTCCTCCCTGTTAGCCTTTCAACCTCTTTCTTACTGGACATGTCAGACCAGAAGATTCTCAAAATTTCATTATGGCTGCTGTAGTTTGCATACTATTTCTTTGGTGATTTTCCCAGATTCACATCCAAATAGGAAGACTGACCACGCGTTGCTGCCGAAGATCCTCAGCTTAGTTTTGGTGTTTTACTTTGATTCCCAAAAAATCCTTGAGTCTCATAAATGCCCCCTTGCCTTTTTTATTTTGGATACATATTTGAGGCTTGTGGAAGAGCTGGAATTAGTACACTGAACGGACCAGGACACAACAGGACATAAAGAACCGTTGAGAGAGGGGCGAAACACCAACAACAGAGTTGAAGGTCAAGATAGAGGCAGACTTGGACAAACAATGGGTGTGGTAGGAATGGGGGCAGGGGTGGATGCATGGGGGTGGACAAGATGGATACAGAAGGAAACTCTCAGGAGTTCTTTGTATCCGTTGTACTACATCTGCATCATCTCCCCCTCCTGCTATGGTAACCATGGACCCCAGAAATGTAAACTTGTCAACCTCTCTAATTGGTAAATTGTTGCACATGATGTTGTTGTTTGTGTGTGTGTGTCACAATGTCACATGTATGTTTATGCTTTCTGTTTTGGCTAAGTTAATTTTCAGCCCCACTTGCACCGCATACTCCTGGAGCCTATTTCCTTTTCCTGTATGCCATGCAGTATAAGGACTGCGTCATCAGGTAATCATCTGCAAAGCAAAGGTCCTTTCGCTCTTCAAATTGCTTCCAACAAGGTATCCCGTTCGTTCCCTGCTCATTTGGTTTCTGCAACACCAAGTCCAACATCAATAGAAACTGTAATGGAGACAACATGCAACCTTATCTGACCGTTGCAGTAACTTCAAATTTGTTTGACAACTTGTTATTTACAAATTACACTGCGTTTGTCCAATTAGGCCCCGTAAATAGTGATTCTTCAACTGGAGATCAGATAATAATATGAAGTAATCTCATCCCATGATGGCTGCATGATAAATGTGTGGTCAGTAAGGTTTACAGGAATTTCCTTAAGCCAGAACTCCTAATATGCTTAAGGAAGTAAGTTCAAAGCAGTGTTGAAAACAGAATAAATACAAAAATTATCTTTTGTTGTGTGCACTCACAGCAGATAACAAAACTGGACAAGCATTAAACACGAAACTGACACATAAAATATACAATAAAGGGAGTGGGAGACAACAGGGGGAGAGAGAGGGAAGCATACAAGCACAACAACAGTAGAGAACAGGGACGTCGGTAGATCTGTGGAAGGGTGAGGATTGTGGAGGAGGGAAGGGTACACGGTATAAAGCAAATTAACACAACTAGGAATTTCTGGAATGAAGTCGGAGATTGAAAGAGGTGGATTTTGGGTGTTTTAACGGGGGAACAAAAGATCAAGGTTTTGGATGGGGGAGGACAAGAGATTGTGGTGAAGAGCTGTTTTAAAGACCTGCAGGGAAGAATGAGATTGAAGAGAGTATGGAAGGTGGTTCCACAGGCAGGAGAAAAGACGAATGAAAGAGTGAAGATGAGCAGAGTCTTGATTTTGGCAGTTTCACCAGGAGAGGGTTTCTGGCAGATCTTGTGCGTCTTGAAGGAATACTTGGGGGACAGAGGACAGACAGAGTTGGGGGAGCTAGGCCGGAGAAGAGTCAGTAAAAGACAGAAAGGCCACCAACCTCCCTGCGGCGAGCGAGTAAAAGCGAGTAAGCGAGTAAAAGGCCCTCGGAATCGGATTCATCACGGGAGAGTCCAATGATTCTAAAAGCTTTGGTTTCAACAGCGTGAAGCCGAGCTAGCTGTGAGGCAGGTGGTAGCACCAGCCCAGAGGGGAGAGCAGTATTCCATTGAGCTGCAGATGAAAGCCTTGTGAGGTGAGGAGCTCAGGTGTGCCAAGGAAGGACTTCGCACGATGGAGGATGCCCAGTCGGCGACTGGCTTTGGAGGCCAGCTTGGAAATGTGGTTTTCCCAGGAAAGATCATGGCAGATCGTGAGACCCAAAAGCTTGAGTGACAGAACTTCTTGGAGAGGATTGTTGAGAAAGTCGATGGGAGGGTTTTCCAGTCGGTCTTTTCGCAGAGATATAGTGAGAGTGTGAGATTTGTCGGGATTGAAAGACATTTTCCACTTGTTTGACCAGTTTGTGATTTTTTTCCAGGTCTGCAGAGAGTGAGGAGGCTGCAGACTGCCGATCTGAGGGATGACGAATGGAGCGGCAGAGAGTGGAGTCATCAGCAAAGAGACAAACGATTTTCCAGAGAGTCGGAGAGATCATTGATGAAGACCAGAAACAGCACAGGGCCCAGAACACTGCTTTGGGGAACTCCAGCCTGAACAGGAAGGAGAGATGAGAGAGATCCATTCAGGATTTCACACCTTGGAACCCAGTCCCAGAGCACACCTCAAAACCCTATCTCACAAAGGCTGCTCAAAATGTGAAGAAGGCCACCCTGGTGTGCTCGTCGAGCATATTGCTGCTACAGCACACCTCGGAACCCAATTTCAAAAAGGTTGCTCAAAATGTGAAGAAGGCCACCCTGGTGTGCTCGTTGAGTCCATGGTCTGAGATGCACCACAAGGCCTGATAGAAATGCTGTGAATGTTGCCTTCAAACAAAATTTAATGTGGCAACAAATACTGCACAGAATGTGTGCATCCCGCACTTGTGATGGCAAAATAAAATAACTTATTCCAAAGTCATTCTTGAAATAAAATAGAAAGAGCTTGCACCTGCATTGTTGATGGAGTATGGAAGAAAAAATAGAACCTCCTTTAGAGGCCATTTTCCCCCGCAGAGCAGGGGTTGGCCTTTTTCGGGCACGTGGTTCCCTTTTTTGAGGCAATGTTTTATGGCCGGATTCCCCTCCTGCCGCCAACCCTGTTAGTCGCCTCTTGTGACACACAGGGAATTACCAGCAAGCTGGTACTCAATTTGCTGACCTCGGAAGGATGACAGGCTGAGTCAACCCCCCTGGCATCAATTCAGCGATCGACCGGGATTCGAACCCAAGATCCTAGAGAAATTCCTGCGGCGGTCACTCCAGCGTGCTCGTCCTCCCGATCGTTAAGACCTCCAATGTCCCTGGCGCAAGAGCTTATCGGCGACCGTTCACTTCCAGATCCAGAAACCGAGAGAGAAATGTCGGCCCTCCGTCCTCCTTTGTACTCAAGTCTCTGACGTCATCCGACGCTACCTGTGCTTGCTCCAACCAGCGAGTCCCTCTCTTCGTTGCTCGACGAAGAGAGGGACTCGATTCTAACCAATCACTGCTCTCTGGGGTATGGCCTTATGGCCCTGCCTGCTTGATGTGGTCATGTGGTGGCTGGCAGTGCCAGCGGTATTGTTCAATGTCTTGCTCCAGTTACTTTTATTTAGTGTCTTAATGCATACCGATTGTCTGGATATGTGTGTGTGCTGCATTGTCATAAGGAACAGAGGGGAAATAACAGAGGCAATTCCATACAGGGGATTAATTACCCATAATCCCAAACTATTTAACATAACCCCACCCCTCGTGATGGGAACAATGATACACATTTACACGACATACGGTCTAACGGATCCCCTACTTATGATACATGGGGTTTCCTCTTCTTCATAGCGACATACAGAGCATGGTAAGCTAGACACTTTACCTGGCTCTAAGGTAATCATTGCCTACCCCCCACAAACGTAACAATTGTATATATATATATATATATATATATATATATATATATATATATATATATATATATACAGTGCATTCAGAAAGTATTCAGACCCCTTCAATTTTTTCACATTTTGGACCCAAATAATGTTGTTTCTCACAGTCTGAGAGTCCTTTCGGTGCTTTTTTTGAAAACTCCAAGCGGGCTTTCATGTGTCTTTCACTGAGGAGAGGCTTCCGTCTGGCCACTCTGCCATAAAGCCCAGATCGGTGGAGTGTTGCAGTGATGGTTGTCCTTCTGGAAGTTTCTCCCATCTCCACACAGGATCTCTGGAGCTCAGCCAGAGTGACCATCGGGTACTTGGTCACCTCTATTACCAAGGCCCTTCTCCCAAGATTGCTCAGTTTGCCCGGGCGGCCAGCTCTAGGAAGAATCCTGGTTGTTCCAAACTTATTCCATTTAATAATTATGGAGGCCACTGTGCACTTGGGAACCTTCAATGCAGCAGAAATGTTTTTGTAGGCTTCCCCAGATCTGTGCTTCGACACAATCCTGTCTCTGAGCTCTGCAGGCAGTTCCTTCGACCTCATGGCTTGGTTTTTGCTCTGATATGCATTGTCAGCTGTGAGACCTTATATAGACAGGTGTGTGCCTTTCCAAATCATGTCCAATCAATTGAATTTACTGCAGGTGGACCCCAATCAAGGTGTAGAAACATCTCAAAGATGATCAAGAGAAATGGAAGGCACCTGAGCTAAATTTCAAGTGTCATAACAAAGGGTGTGAATACTTATGTAAATGTGATATTTCAGTTTATCTTTTTCATAAATTTGCAAAACTTTCTAAAATCCTGTTTTCTCTTTGTCATTATGGGGCATTGAGAGTAGATTGATGAGGGAAAAATGAATTTAAACGATTTCAGCATAAGGCTGCAACATAACAAAATGTGAAAAAAGTGAAGGGGTCTGAATACTTTCTGAGTGCACTGTATACATATACGCTCGCGCATACACTTTTGTGTGCATGCACACACGAAGGTGGACACTTTGATACCTGGGAGGACTCCGTTCCACCTTCTGAAACCCGCATATGGCGATAACAACAACAACACACACTCACACATCAACTGACACATGAACCAATTGCAATAGCCTCTCCCAACCCTTTCGGGAATGGCCAAGTCGAATATCGATCCTGAATAATGGAACCATAACCAACCATTGTACCACAACCAACAAATAAAATTCCTCCCGAATGTTCTTCCAATTATTACAAGAGTTGTTTTCTTTTTCTTTTTTTTCCAAAATATCACTTCTCGTCGAGTCCAAAATTAGTTTGCACCATATTGTGATTAAATGCCAAAAAAGGAATTTGATAGGAAAATTATTTACAGAAGTGAGATATAAAATATAATGCTCTCTGATTTTGCTTGTGCCATTCAAGGCAAGTCGTCTGCCGTTCCAGTTGCCACCTGGGAGCATCAGGTCACAAACAGGTCAGCTTGGCACAACATTTGCCACAAAAACCTGGACCACTTTGAATGTGGGCTTGCTATCGAAAGACAGGAAAATCTGCCAATGCCCATTTCCGCAAGGACCAGTCTGTACCTGTGATGTTTGTGGAAGATGCTGTGGGTCCCTCATTGGACTATACAGCCATGACACCATGCGCAAAGCTTAGATTCGTTGAAAACAACGACTCAAATCATCGTCGTCATCGTCATCAATGGTATCTGCAGTCATGTTTTTTTAGGAAACTGCTTTTAATTTGTTTTTGAGAAAAGGCTTTGGAAAAATGCATTTAGTTTGTGGATGTTAAGGATCCTCGAACAGTACGGAAGTCAGATAACGTTTTTGGGGATAATAGCAATATATATTTATAAGGAAAAGAAAAAAGTAATTTTGAAGTTATATTAACTGGGTGTGCATAAAGCACAGGTGTGATGAGTAAAACAGAGTCCTCTTATGCATACGTTCCTCTTCTTTCCTGGCAGAGTTCCAGTGCGACAAAAACCTTGAAAATATTGTGCCAGGAATCAGGAGCCGGTATTGAAGGTGACAGAGCAAAGACGCGTGATGTTACCTGTTGTCTTTAACAACTCCTTAGAGTCAGGACAGGTACCAGAGGGATGAAGAGTAGCAAAGGTAACACCGCTGCTTAAGAAAGGATTCAGAGAGAAATTGAAGAAAATATAGACCCAGTAGTTTAACTTTGGTTGTGTGGCACATGTGAGAGATGTTAATTGGACCCCTGCATATGGGGAAGCATTTAAAGAAATTTAAACTAATTAAAGGCAGTCAGCATGGATTTATGAAAGGGAAGTGATGTTGAACAAATCTGTTGAGTTCTCTGAAGCAGTTTCTGGTTACGTGGATGAGGGAAGTGCATGGATTTAGTGTATCTTGACTTTCACAATGCATTTGATGAGGCAGCACACACTTTAGAAGATTCTTATTGAAGGTGTGGGCTTGTAGAATGGCTGTTCAAGGGATTTTTCACTTCAATGAGCAATAACCGTACCAGGCGCCACACATTTACGGTAAAGAATGGAAGAGAGTTCGGACAGTAATATGGCGGATGTCTTTCACTCAGAGAATAGATAAATGCATTGAATGGTCTCCAGGAAAAGGTATTTGACAGATCTCCATGAAAAGGTCTTTGATTGGTCTCCATGAAAAGGGCTTTGACGGGTCTCCATAAAAAGGTCTTTGACAGGTCTCCACGAAAAGGGCTTTGACAGGTCTCCATATAAAGGTCTTTGACAGGTCTCCATGAAAAGGTCTCCATGAAAAGGGCTTTGACAGGTCTCCATTAAAAGGTCTTTGACAGGTCTCCACGAAAAGGGCTTTGACAGGTCTCCATAAAAAGGTCTTTGACAGGTCTCCATGAAAACGTCTCCATGAAAAGGGCTTTGACAGGTCTCCATAAAAAGGTCTTTGATTGGTCTCCATGAAAAGGTCTTTGATTGGTCTCCATGAAAAGGTCTCCATGAAAAGGGCTTTGACAGGTCTCCATGAAAAGGTCTTTGACAGGTCTCCATGAAAGGGTCTTTTGTCCTTTGACAGGCCCCTCCATTTTAGGGAGGGGGAGAAGGGAAGGAGGAAAATTTCCCCATGCAAAGAGTAATTATAGCCTCGGTGTTGTACAGGTAAAAGGGAAATTGTAATACCTCTGCCACCATCACCAGATGGCGCTACACGGTACACATTTACATAGAGAATTCACGCCCCCCTCCTCACATCATCACTGTGCTGTGCTCTTTGGAACGCGATATCTTTGGAACGCGATATCGCGATATCGCGATATCCTCACCACCGAATGAGGCCGCGGCCACATAGCCTATGTTACCCCCCAGACAAATTTGTATTTGTATTTGTACCCTGAGAAAGTATATAAGTGTTTATAGCTGGAGTACCCGGTGTTGCTCAAGCAAAAAAAACATTAACATCTATCTATAATTCCAGTAATCTCTGTCTGTCTGTACGTTTGTCTGTGACCGCTGTTTCTCGACAACCACGGGTCCGATATACTTTTAACTTGCCAGGTATATTGCTGGGGACCCGAGGATGTGCCTTTTCAAGGTTTCATATTAATCGGACAATTACTTACCGAGCTATGTCCAAAAAACGATTCAACCAATCAGAGAGCAGCGAACGATCGCGTGTGCCGAACGTGGCGGACACACTCTGCCTCGGATGGCACATTTGAGAGCGTATTCATTTATTTCACGTTTGCAAACTATGTTGGCGTTAAACTATGTTTTACAACTAATAAAAACGAATTTGCGTTTCATTCGCTTTCCTGCGCGTTTGTGCACGCGATGGCGATTTCTTTACCAAACTCCGGAAGCCGTTCGCTTTGGACCAAACCATTGCATGTAAATAGAGGGGGGGGGATTGTCACCACTCGCAAGCCGTTCGCTTTGGACCAAACCATTTCATGTAAATAGAGGGGGCGGGGGGGGATATAATTTTAGATATAGATATAGTACGGGCATGCCCTAGTATTTGAAATGAGGGCAAATATAATGGGAAAGCAATAACATCCAAATCAGAATCCATCACAAATGTCAAATCATCATTTTACCTTTTTGTTGAATATATGCTGCTGAATGTACCGTTCATCACGTTTCTGAGTTAAGTATGATGACGTTCAGGAAGAAGAAGCCTTACCACCAACTTCGACCGCTTCGGGAAATGTTTTATTATTTGTGTTCAAATGTCTGGTGATTGTTTTGTATTTGTTTTCGTTGAATATATGCTGGTGAATGTACCGTTGATTACGTTTCTGAGTTAAGTATGATGACGTTCAGGAAGAAGAAGAAGCCTTATCACCAACTTCGAGCGCTTACAGAATTGTTTTATTATTTGTGTTCAAATGTCTGGTGATTGTTTTGTATTTGTTTATGCGAATGTGTATATTGTATATAACTGTCATTCATCAAAAAGGCCTCGGCACTATAGAGTGATTTTTTTAAAATAAAAAACGAACTTTTTTTTTTTTTTGCCTAAAACACCCCCAAGCAGTCACTGATAACCTCTGAAAGTTTGACAAAGATCTGTCCAGTCATCTCTGAGAAAATCTATCATTTTCTGTCTGTCTGCCTTTGGTTCTTACACGGCCACATCCTTTAAGTTACAAACTCCCAACTCGGGATACAAATACAAACTTTGTGTGGGGATTACCATAGACCATGTGGTAGCAGCCTCACGTGGGGGTGTGGGTCCTCGGGGGGCATACACTCTCTATGTAAATGTGTAGCACCACCAGGTGGTGGTGGTAGAGGGTATTACAATTTCCTTTTTTACCTGACCAACGCTGAGGTTAAAGCACTCTCCACACGGGTAGATTTTTACTCCTTCCCTTCCTCTCCCCTCCTCCCCCCAACAAAATTGTGGGGCCTGTCAAAGCCTCCCCCTTCCCCCCAAAAGGTAAGTACACACTATATCTCTCCCCTCCCTCTCCCATCTCCTCCCTCTCCCCTCCTCTTCTCTTCTCCTCCCTCCTCCTTCCCCCCTATCCCCACTCCCCCCTTGTCCCTCCCTCTTCCCCTCTCCCTCCTCCCCTGCTCCTTACACACACACACACACACACACACACACACACACACACACACACACACACATACACACACACACACACACACACACACACACACACACACACACACACGAGGTCACCCAATCGAGATTGAAAGATTTTGACTTCAGTATTGGTTCACGAGTTATCAAACAGAGTGACCACTATATTCGTCATGGGTGTGTCTGTCTCTCTGTCTGTCCGCAGCATAACTACCCGATGATATCATCCGATCTTGATGAATCTTGGGTGGGAGGTTGATATCATGATCTAGTTGTGTCCTGCCTAGAGTGGGCATATTGCGCCCATTGTGGGCGGAGCCAGACCCGAAAAGGAAGTATTTTTAGGGGGTAATCGAGTTCAAGCTACATCTTTTCCGAGGGGTTTGGTGGAATCTGACAGGGGTTTCGGTATTTGGTTAGGCCAATGTCATGTGTCTAGCCCCACGGAGCTCGATTTTTCATTTTCGCCCCAAGGTCAAGGTCACAAGGTCACGAAATTTAGAAAAGTCGATTTTTGGTGGTTTTATTACATTGTTCGCTTCCTGATAGGGTGAAATGTCGTACATGATCTTATATTATCACATACATCATGAAATACAAGTTTTCCAACAAATTTCAGAATCTTCGACCTTTGACCTTTGAAGGTCAAAAAGGTAAATTTTTCAAAGTTGTTGGAATCGAACCGAATTTTCGGTATTGTGTAGCTAACTAACCTCATAACTGATTATACATTATTTTCTATCTCATTTCAAGGTCAGCAACCTTCATTTTGACATTTCCGGGCCTGGACTGTCCGGGCCTGTTTCGGTTATCGTCCGTCCTTTGTCAATGAATACCGCTCGCTCGTGAACCATCGTCGTCTCCTGACTTGTTAACATTTTATTTGAACCTACTTATGATCATCCAACAGTGTCACTACCTCGTCCGGTCCGGGACAGCAGCGGCTTTAGCTGTGCCTGTGTGTTCCGCCAGAGGCGAAGGGAGGTCATCATTATTTCTTGGTTTCTTGTAAATTTCATATGAATTGAAAGTCTGTATTGTAACGTTCATATTCTGCGTGTGAAAAGAATGCGGTGCGGTACAGCAAATTTCAAATTTGCCCAGAGTAAACGTACTTTATTGGACACAAACAAAGAACCAAAAAAGAGAGTTCATAGAACACCTCACCCTGTGGAGTCTTGAGAAAAACTACATGGTAAGGGTCTTTTCAATTCTTGCTTTGCATTTCCAAGTGCAATCTATATTTCCTCCGAGCGGCCATTTTGTCTAAATCTTGATATTCCCCAACACTGAGAGTGCAAGCAGCACATTTGAGTGGTCGAGATGGCATAAAACGGCGTAATCATTTTACGAAATATTTTGTCCAAGTACTGCTAAACTGGAGGTTTTGTAAGTGACAAAAAGGTGATTTTTGTTCTGCAGTCTTCAAGTATATAACTCAATTGAAATTAAAAGTTTTAAAAGCTGTAGAAAAGAAGAATATCAGAAGTTTACCGCCATTAATGCACCGTCTTTTACACCACCTTATTTAACACGTTACATTAGTCCTTCATGCCTTTTGTTTGTGTCATTTATGGCATCCCAAAAAACAGTAAGTTTCATGTTTGGAATGATTCTCAATTTTTGTTGGAATGCCAGACAGGCAGACAGACAGACTAAATTACCTCACTCCTCTCTGCGGATGTGCGATCGGGACGGGATTCCATACAATTTGGCAAAGTCAGAGCCAAAGAAATGCGAAACTGTGGGTTCATGTTCCGTTTCATGTTCTACAGTGTTAAAAATGTAGAATTCAATTGAAATTAAGTTGTTCCTCGTTCACAGACTGACGTCTGCAGACAGACCGACAGACAGACAAAGTGAACCAATTGCTTAGCGTGTGATGTAATAAACACACAAATGGAGACATCTCTGTGACTGTCTCACTTGTCTCCTTCCCGCAGGGCCTAGATCTGTTAATAACGAAATATAATTTTTCACAAATACAATGGAACCAGGCCAGCTTTTACTGAACAACAAAAACAAAACTAGCAATCAATAAAATCAGCAATAATGCAGGGATAAAATGTCCATTGTTCGAGTATCTTAACCAGGAATAACTGAGTCGACCTCTTGTGATATGAAAGAGCAAGAAAAAATACGCAGTGGGAACAAAGTATTTTGAAAAATATGCTACCAGAGTGGTGATGCATTTCCTTGTTGACGTATAGCAGACTGTGACAACCATAAGATATACAACAACCATAAGATATCTTTTAAGGATTCCTAGTTCATCAGCTATGATGTAAAGGAGTGGTGTTGTGCCATGCTGACCTGACAAGTTGTCTTGAATCAATAAACTGACACTGTTTGCTTGTCATATAGACAGGATTTTAGTGCCAGGTCAAGAGATTAGGAAAATGAAACTTCTGCACCTTTGTCTGTTTTCATATGTCTATCAGCAACAGGTAAGTGCACCGCTTCTGAAGTGCTGAAAACCTGATATGCAAGCTCATTCACCTGTCGTGTAAGTTTGCATCATTGATAAGCAACGGTACCTGCCCTATAGGCGGGGCTTCAATTGAGAGGCCCAAATGAAAAGGCAAAATATCATAAATTGAAGGCTTTTTTATTTTAAACGATTTATATAAACATCCGTTAAATCATATCACACGCAAATCATCAAAATCTAAACAGTATTTGTAGAATTTCAATAAAAGCTACATCACTGTTCATATCAGTAAATATTATTCCATCGTGTTTCAAATTTGGGCAATGGGCTCTCCAATATTCGATGTGTTCACGGTTTGAATTGCGTAATGTAACATTTGTGACGATGTTTTCATTGTGACGATGTTGTGACGATGTTTGTGTTCACGGTAGTGTTTGATGTGATGGTGTGAATGTAATTTCATAATGTTTTTCGTTTTTATTTTCATAATCGTTTAATGAATGTTTAATGTTTAATGAACATTTAATGAGCGTAAGAATGAGTATAATGATCATTAAATTAATGAATGAATGAATGAATGTAAGGAATAATTCGATGCAAAGCGAAAGACGCCTCAGAGCTGTCACATTCACTGTCGCTATGTCGTATGTACTCCCGATATGTGTTTCCTTCATTGTAAAAACTACCAAGTCAACAGTTAAAAGGATTTGGAGCCGATAGGTGTTATGGCCTTGGCAAGATCAATGGAGACAGCGATCTGTTAGCTTATACACCACCCAAATAGCTAGGTGGAATTCTCTCATGTAGAGATGAAACTGACGTCGTTTGAACTTTGGCCGAAATCATTATTTACTTTTAATGATGCTTATATACGAAGAAGATAATTGGTTTTGGGTCGTCCTTTCCGCATATCTCGTGGGATTGTGAGTTGGAGAGATGACCGTGATGGCGGGGAAGGGGTTGGCGTTCTCTCAAGCAGGGATTCAACCCATGTCCTTATAAAAGGTCTTTGTCCGAGGTCACCGAGTCTGATTGGTGCAGCCGATCAGTGCAGCCGTTTGTGCGGTACCCAGGAAAATAACGTTATGCAGGAGTCCAAAGCTGAAAATGCTGGAGGCCAAAACTGAAATTGGAAAAACAATATAGTCTATTTTACTCAAGGAGATCCCAGGAATACCCACCCAAAATATCGTTGCGATCGGTTTAGCCGTTTTTGCAGTACCTTCGAACGGACGGACAGACGGACGGACGGACATTTGGTGAATTATAGTAAGATGACCTTTTACTTCTGCCAATCTCCATCCTTCCAGCTGCCATATCGCACGTGCACTCATCTCACATGTTTTAACGTATCACAAACACATCTCACATGTTCTAACGTACCACACACTCATCCCCCACGTTATAATGCACCATAATGAGGTTTCTTTAGATGCTATGCTGTATATGTCACATGGTCATCAAGTTGGGATTGTTACACAGCTTACATAGAATATATGCTTGTACACATGTCACACATATGACTGCAACATTGTAGTTTTATGGCCACAGACGTTTACAAGTTGGTTGAAAGCCCTAAACAGAAGTGGGTATCAAAAGGAAAGGTGGGAACCCCAGCAGGGCACAAGATGTCTGCCTTGTTTACCTTTTATCATAAATTTCAAGGACCTAGGTGTGATGTTTACATGTAGAAGCTTCGGAACATGTCCCGTATCATGTCCTTGCTCCAAGGGCTAGTTCAAGGAGTTTCAATGAACCTCGATCAGCTCCCAATTGCAACTCGTTTGTTGTGATTTTTTGGGGTCTTTTACAATTTCCCTGCAAGGCTTTCCTTTATCACTGCAGTTGCTCCGACAATCGATTTTCCCGAGTTCGAACTCAGGTTTTATTCGTATTCTTTATCATGTCCTAGTACTTGACCACATTATTGTTTCAAAATAATTTCGACCAAATCCATCGGGTATCGATACTACATTTAGCAACGTTGTCCTTGTCTAGCTATAAACTGTCATCCTGGTGTTTCGCATGTAAATGTTGCATCAATATATACACAATCCCTTGGATGGACCTTAAGTCAGATGTCCAATCTGCTCGCATTAGGTGGTGGATGTTAAAGATCCCACGGTGTCTTTCATTAAAAGAAAGTTAGTTATCGTCAGCATCGTCAACCAATTCCTGCACCCTTAATTGAGAATCCAGAGTCGGAATGGCGATCCATCGCAGATTGTAACCCTTGCCAAGCTACTGCTTCAGCAGAATGGACGCTCAATCCACTTATTCTGCCATCTTCCTCACTCCATGGAGCCTTTCTTATCGACTTCTGGTCTTTCAGTTCATCTTTTGAAATTCCCTGCTACTATGTCATTCTCCCTATTGTCGATAGAAAATTGTTGGAATTTAGTTTGTTTGTTTTTTGTATACTGAATCGAGGCTCGTGAAAGAGCTAACATTTATTTCACAAACAAATCAACCAGACAAATAAGATATATAAAAAGAGGGAGCGGAAGACAAGATGTGGAGAGAAGGGGAAGCACATAAACACAACATTTGAGAGCAGGGGGATGTGTGGGAGGGAGAGGGCTTGGGGGGAGGAGGCGTGGGAAGGGGGGGGGGGGAAGTATAAAACACAAGGACACCAAGGACTTCCAGGACAGAAGTTGGTATTTCAAAAAAGTGGATTTGGGGTGAAATTATCGGGGGTAGAAAAGATCAAGGTTTTGGATGGGGGAAGATAAGAGATGGTGGTGAACAGCTGTTTTAAAGACCTGGAGGGTGGAGTGGGATTGAAGAGAGTGAGTGAGTTTGTTCCAGAGGCGGGAGAAAAGAGGAATGAAGGAGTGAAGGTGAGCAGAGAGTCTTGATTTTGGCAGTTTGACCATAAGAGGGTTGCGGGCAGATCTTGTGCGACCTGTAGGAATATTTGGGGGACAGAGCCCAGTGAGAGCTGGGGGGGCAAGGCCAGAGAGGAGTCGGTAGAAGACGGAAAGACCACCAACCTGCCTGCGGTGAGTGAGTGAAAGGCCCTTGGAGTTAGCTTCATCGCGGGAGATTCCAATGATTCTGAACGCTTCGGTTTCAACAGCGTGAAGACGAGCTAGGTGTGAGGCAGGAGCACCAGCCCAGAGGGGAGAGCAGTATTCCATTTTGTAACTTTCCTTTTAACTTGCAATTATTGGTGCTGTATTCCCATTGCTTTTGTATCCAGGTTATATTTTCACATCATACAGTACTTGTTTTTTTCTTTGTTTTTTTCTTTAACAAGATGACTGAGATTGCCTTTCAGGCTTCCTTTCTTCAAGAAGAAGAATAACCACCTTTCGAGGCCATTTTTCCCTGCAGAGCAGGGGTTGGCCTTTTTCTGGTCCCATTTTTGTAGCAATGTTTTACGGCCGGTTTCCCTTCCTGTCGCCAACCCTGTTAGTCGCCTTTTGCGACACACAGGGAATTACCAGTGAACTGGTACTCAATTTGCCGACCTGATTAGAGCTTTTTGGTAAAGCACATCATCTCCATGTTTACAGAAAACAAAATGAAGTCTTTAAAGAAAAGAACACCTTCCCTACAATCAAACATGGAGAAGGTTCAGTTGTGTTTTGGGGTTTCTGTGCTGCCTCTGGCACTGGGTGCCTTGAATGTGTGCCTGGCATCATGAAATCAAGAGATTGCCAAGGCATTTTGGAGCGCAATGTTCAACCCAGTGGCAGAAAGATGGGTCTCTGTCGAAGGTCATGGGTCTTGCAGCAGGACAATGACCCCAAACACACTTTAAAAATCACCCAGGAATGGATCAAGGCAAAACGCAGGACTGTTCTGAAGTGACCAGCAATGGTTCCAGATCTAAATCCCATTGAACACCTGTGGGGAGATCTGAAAACAGCAGTTGGTAGAAGGCACCCTTCAAATCTGGGAGAACTGGAGCGGTTTACACAAGAAGAGTGGGCCAAACTGCCAGTAGAGAGGTGTAGAAAGCTCATTCATGGCTTCAGGAAATGCTTGACTGCAGTTATTTTGTGCAAAGGCCGTGCTACCAAATGTTAAGTCTGGGGTGTCAATAATTTTGTCAATGCCATTTCTTTTCATTTTCTGATTTAAAAGGATATAATAAGTTCTGAATCAAAAACAAAGGTTCTGTAAAATTAACAGTGAAATAAATAATTGTGGAGACCAAATACTTTTGTCAATTTCAACTTCTTTTTAGAAAAAACAGTGAGTTATTAGAAAAAAGTGCAAGGGTGCCAATATTTTTGGCCACGACTATATGCATGAAAGAAGTCAATGTCGTAGGAAACACGTGAAGAGAATGGATGTTAAAGTCACATAGAAGTCCAATTGAAGCGTTTGGATGGGCAGAACCACCTCTGGGAATTAGCTCAGTCTCACCATGGGTAAGAAGGAAATTATAATGTTGCGGATTGCTCTAGCACACCTGTCTGGGAAGTCTGTTTCAAGTTTCTTTGAAAAAAAAGGCTTATTTGTCCTTAACAATGCTACACACTGCTAGAATCGAACCAGGAAGTCGTTTTACCTGGATTTCATTCTACAGGATTTTCAAAAGGTATGCAACAAAACTTGAAATGCAGACATATTCAAAGGTAAAAACGGAAGCAACTGTACATTATGTAGATCACTTTTCATCAACAAGGATCACAGCACTTGGAAATTTCCCTTTAATCACATCAAGATGAGAAACTAATTTAGCTTCCTTGTGAAGTGGATCCAAATTTGCATTTGTCATTTGGGGCTACATAATGCCATTTGGGACTCATTTGGAACGCTTGTGTTGCTGTGTGAAACAAAATAAAAATGAATGGGCTACACGAGATGCACAAAAATGTAAATACCGGTAGTCGTTCTTTGCAAATCCGTCTGGATATATAAATGCGAGAAGCATGAAAAACATGACCTCCAGTGAATACGGTATGAGAGGTGTCAGATATACATTATACACTCTCACGTTTATCTTTCCGTGCCACTGCCAGAAACAGGAAACTTGTGAGGATGTTTTGGTTTGGCGGATGTGTTGGTTTGGCGCATGTGTTGGTTTGGCGCATGTGTTGGTTTGGCGCATGTGTTGGTTTGGCGCATGTGTTGGTTTGGCGCATGTGTTGGTTTGGCGCATGTGTTGGTTTGGCGGATGTGTTGATTTTGTGGATGTGTTGGTTTGGCGGATGTGTTGGTTTGGCGAATGTGTTGGTTTGGCGGATGTGTTGGTTTGGCGCATGTGTTGGTTTGGCGGATGTGTTGGTTTGGCGTATGTGTTGGTTTGGCGCATGTGTTGGTTTGGCGCATGTGTTGGTTTGGCGCATGTGTTGGTTTGGCGCATGTGTTGGTTTGGCGCATGTGTTGGTTTGGCGGATTTGTTGGTTTGGCGGATGTGTTGGTTTGGCGGATTTGTTGGTTTGGCGGATGTGTTGGTTTGGCGGATGTGTTGGTTTGGCGGATGTGTTGGTTTGGCGGATGTGTTGGTTTGGCGGATGTGTTGGTTTGGCGCATGTGTTGGTTTGGCGCATGTGTTGGTTTGGCGCATGTGTTGGTTTGGCGCATGTGTTGGTTTGGCGCATGTGTTGGTTTGGCGCATGTGTTGGTTTGGCGCATGTGTTGGTTTGGCGCATGTGTTGGTTTGGCGCATGTGTTGGTTTGGCGGATTTGTTGGTTTGGCGGATGTGTTGGTTTGGCGGATGTGTTGGTTTGGCGGATGTGTTGGTTTGGCGGATGTGTTGGTTTGGCGGATGTGTTGGTTTGGCGGATGTGTTGGTTTGGCGGATGTGTTGGTTTGGCGCATGTGTTGGTTTGGCGCATGTGTTGGTTTGGCGCATGTGTTGGTTTGGCGCATGTGTTGGTTTGGCGCATGTGTTGGTTTGGCGCATGTGTTGGTTTGGCGGAAGTGTTGGTTTGGCGGATGTGTTGGTTTGGCGGATGTGTTGGTTTGGCGGATGTGTTGGTTTGGCGGATGTGTTGGTTTGGCGGATGTGTTGGTTTGGCGGATGTGTTGGTTTGGCGGATGTGTTGGTTTGGCGGATGTGTTGGTTTGGCGGATGTGTTGGTTTGGCGGATGTGTTGGTTTGGCGGATGTGTTGGTTTGGCGGATGTGTTGGTTTGGCGGATGTGTTGGTTTGGCGGATGTGTTGGTTTGGCGGATGTGTTGGTTTGGCGGATGTGTTGGTTTGGCGGATGTGTTGGTTTGGCGGATGTGTTGGTTTGGCGGATGTGTTGGTTTGGCGGATGTGTTGGTTTGGCGGATGTGTTGGTTTGGCGGATGTGTTGGTTTGGCGGATGTGTTGGTTTGGCGGATGTGTTGGTTTGGCGGATGTGTTGGTTTGGCGGATGTGTTGGTTTGGCGGATGTGTTGGTTTGGCCGATGTGTTGGTTTGGCGGATGTGATGCTTTGGCGGATGTGTTGGTTTGGCGGATGTGTTGATTTCGTGGATGTGTTGGTTTGGCGGATGTTTTGGTTTGGCGGATGTGTTGGTTTGGCGGATGTGTTGGTTTGGCGGATGTGTTGGTTTGGCGAATGTGTTGGTTTGGCGCATGTGTTGGTTTGGCGAATGTGTTGGTTTGGCGCATGTGTTGGTTTGGCGGATGTGTTGGTTTGGCGGATTTGTTGGTTTGGCGGATGTGTTGGTTTGGCGGATGTGCTGGTTTGGCGGATGTGTTGGTTTGGCGGATGTGTTGGTTTGGCGGATGTGTTGGTTTGGCGGATGTGTTGGTTTGGCGGATGTGTTGGTTTGGCGGATTTGTTGGTTTGGCGGATGTGATGGTTTGGCGGATGTGTTGGTTTGGTGGATGTGTTGGTTTGGCGGATGTGTTGGTTTGGCAGATGTGTTGGTTTGGCGGATGTGTTGGTTTGGCGGATGTGTTGGTTTGGCGTATGTGTTGGTTTGGCGTATGTGTTGGTTTGGCGGATGTGTTGGTTTGGCGGATGTGTTGGTTTGGCGGATGTGTTGGTTTGGCGGATGTGTTGGTTTGGCGGAAGTGTTGGTTTGGCGGATGTGTTGGTTTGGCGGATGTGTTGGTTTGGCGGATGTGTTGGTTTGGCGGATGTGTTGGTTTGGCGGATGTGTTGGTTTGGTGGATGTGTTGGTTTGGCGGATGTGTTGGTTTGGTGGATGTGTTGGTTTGGTGGATGTGTTGGTTTGGCGGATGTGTTGGTTTGGTGGATGTGATGGTTTGGCGGATGTGTTGGTTTGGCGGATGTGTTGATTTCGCGGATGTGTTGGTTTGGCGGATGTTTTGGTTTGGCGGATGTGTTGGTTTGGCGGATGTGTTGGTTTGGCGGATGTGTTGGTTTGGCGGATGTGTTGATTTGGCGGATGTGTTGGTTTGGCGGATGTGTTGGTTTGGTGGATGTGTTGGTTTGGTGGATTTGTTGGTTTGGCGGATGTGTTGGTTTGGCGGATGTGTTGATTTGGCGGATGTGTTGGTTTGGCGGATGTGTTGGTTTGGTGGATGTGTTGGTTTGGCGGATTTGTTGGTTTGGCGGATGTGATGGTTTGGTGGATGTGTTGGTTTGGTGGATGTGTTGATTTGGTGGATGTGTTGGTTTGGTGGATGTGTTGATTTGGTGGATGTGTTGCATTGGTGGATGTGTTGGTTTGGTGGATGTGTTGCATTGGTGGATTTGTTGGTTTGGTGGATGTGTTGGTTTGGCGGATTTGTTGGTTTGGTGGATGTGTTGATTTGGTGGATGTGTTGGTTTGGTGGATGTGTTGATTTGGTGGATGTGATGGTTTGGTGGATGTGTTGGTTTGGCGGATGTTTTGGTTTGGTGGATGTGTTGTTTTGGCGCATGTGTTGGTTCAGCGGATGTGTTGGTTTGGTGGATATGTTGATTTGGCGTATGTGTTGGTTTGGTGGATGTGTTGGTTTGTCGGATGTTTTGGTTTGGCCGATTCGTCTCTGCTCTTCTGGGTCTGAGAGGCAATATGGCCTACACTTTCAGACTCACATCAAAGCAGCAAATGCACAACCGTGGAGATAATGCCACTTTGGTTGAGACGCTTCCATCGACGACAGATGATGGTTGAGTAAGTCACATGAAGAGCTAAAGTTACTTTCTCTGCACAATAAACGGATCCTAAAACTTATCTAAACAAGGTAGATGGTCGCAATAAATTATCATGTGAAACCATCCATATATCTTTCTTTGAATAATGGTTGTTGCCAGCAAGTTACACTATACATCTCTCTCGATTTGGGTTCACCGATCACCAAAAACACAAAGCTGAATCGTGTGTGTGCGCGTGTGTCTCGGTTGTTATCTCCATATGCGAGTTTCAGAAGGTGGAACATAGTCCTCCCAAAAATCCAAGTATCCACCTTTGTTTCAGCAAAGGATAATGATTCATGGACCAAGCTGTGAAGTTTTCTTGTTCTTAAAGTTTTGTTCTGAGGGATATTTTCAGATCTGCCACTGAGCCCAGGAGAGCCTCCAACTGTAGTTCGTTTGTAGTAATGTTCCCAGGGATGGTTTGTGGGATCACTGTAACGTTCTTCTTTATCATTCCCATTGCTCCAAATATCACTCGTACAATTTTGGCGATCCTCAGCTTCCAGGATATTTTCACTTCATTTTTGAGGTGCTAGTATTTGGTCATCTTCTTTATTTCTGCATTGTTTAAGCCACAATCGCTAGACAATGACACTTAAATTAGCAATGCCTAGTTTTATTTTCTGTACCCAAGTATGGTATCCGGTCACAATGTTTTATGTTTATGTTCACGCTCGATGGGATCAGGTCATACGTGAGCATTACTTTCTTGTTTTCACTTATTGCTTTTGGTTCAAGTTTCCATGAGTTTCCTAGAACTGGGATGTTCAGTTTTCTTCAAATGTGCCAGTGGATTAATCTACATACTTTGTTGTGCCTTTGTGTGTACAGATGTTCTGACATGAGATTTTTTACATACTGAAAAGAAATGACAAGCTTTCTGTTTCTACCTTGCAGAACCTTCATTTGTCTGACTGACTCAGTCCTGCCATTGGTATATTGTCCTTGGTCATAAGCATTTATAATGATTCGTTATCCATCCCAGTTGGGCTGCCCTCTTTTTAGCCATTCCAATTAGCCTTCTTTGTCTATGCGCAATCTGTCCAACACTTTTTTTTATACCTCCCTGCTCTTTCATGGTTCTGCTAGTTGGCGGTGTATGTCTGTTGAAACTTTGCTTTATATTATTACCTTCGCAAAAGCGGAAGGTTATGTTTTGATCGCTGTGTATTTATTTGTATGTCTGTGTGTGTGTGTGTATGTTATTCGCATAACTCAAAAAGTATTCAACCGAATTGCATGAAATTTGGTGGGATGATTGGTTATTATACGGGACACATTTGATTAGATTTTGGGAGCAATCGGGTCAAAGGTCAAGGTCAAGGTCACGAAAAGGTCAAAATCGTATTTTTACCAAGTACAGAACAGTAGCTGCGGCGAAGGTATGCGCTCTACCGAGTGCCCGTTCTAGTTATTTTGGCTTTCTTGCAATAGTTGAGGCTGTATTCATTCCTGTTTCGGTTTTATGCGTGATACCGTCCATTCACATTTGATTTTGGAATTTTTTTGCAAGGTGGATTATGGATAGCCTTACTGGCCTGCTGTGTATGTGATTGCACACAAATTGGATTCAATATTCTGTTGAGCTTTTCACGTACTCGGCCAATCCTATAATTGTCAATCTGCACTCTTTGTTGAGTTCCATCAGGCCGCGATCTCCTTCTTTCCTCGGCAGGTACAGTGTGTGTGTGTGTGTGTGTGTGTGTGTGTGTGTGTGTGTGTGTGTGTGTGTGTGTGTGTGTGTGTGTGTGTGTGTCGTTGCTTGTTACCTCCATATGCAGGTTTCAGAAGATGAAACGGAGCCCTCCTGGGACTCAAAGTATCCCCTCTCCATGTGTGTGTGTGTGTGAATGAATGAATGAATGATCGTTTTAAGGCCATTTTTCCCCGCTAGAGCGGCGGTTAGCCTTGCGGACCCCATGACAATCATGGTTCCCTGTTTGAGGCAATGTTTTTATGGCCGGATGCCCTTCCTGACGACAACACTTAGTCGCCTCTTACGATGCGCAGGGATACGGTCTACCTATTCTAAACCAGGGTACACACCGGGATCATTCATCCCAGCAAGCTGGTACTCAACTTGCCGACCTCGGAAGGATGACAGGCTGAGTCAAGCCCCCTGGCGTTAATTCAGTGATCGACCGGGATTCGAACCCAGGATCCTCGGATCCCAAGCTGGCACCCTAACCGCTAAGCCAACACCAGGGATGCCACACCACCAGGTGTGTATATGTGTATATATTTATATGTGTGTGTATGTGTATATGTGTGTATGTGTGTGTGTGTGTGTGTGTGTGTGTGTGTGTGCGTGCGTGTATGTTTGTATGTGTATATGTATATATATATGTGCATAAATATGTATGTGTGTGTTTGTGTATATATCTATATATATATGTATGTGTGTGTGTGTGTGTGTGTGTGTGTGTGTGTGTGTGTCCGTGTGAATAAGAGAGAGACATAATTGTGAGGAACAGAAATGAAAAAACGAGATGTGTGTGTGTGTGTGTGTGTGTGTGTGTGTGTGTGTGTGTGTGTGTGTGTGTTAACGATTTAATATTTCACTGGTCAAATTCATACATGGAAACAATCATTAGGCCATGCAAATTATGCAAATGTGCATGCAGGGGTGGACAGGGAACAACCATTATTCAAAGAAATATGTCGGGATGGTTTCACATGATAATAATTTATTGTGATCATCCCCACTTTGTTTACGTACTTTTTTTGGCATACCATCCTTACATCCTTTTACATTTTACCTCGCATTTGACAATACATATTACTCAATCACTCCTGGGAAAAAAACCCAGGCAATGTATAAGCACAAGACCTGATCGATGCCCAAAAGCCAATGATCTGGTTTTATCTGGGGTCAACTTTATTTTCCAAATGTAGCCATCGACCTTCCTCTGGATGAAAGAGAAGGCCATGCATCATTTGATTGCATTGGTTCCTGCAGGGTCCGAATGCATAAATGAACACACAAACAAGAAATATGTCGTGCATAGCATGATACTTGTGAAATCCCTAAAATAAGTTGTTGACCTATGTTGACCTCAAATATACTTGGTGGTTGAATTGAGTGACCAGATATGCAAGTCCTCTTCAAATTTCAAGTTTATCAGATAAAAATCGAGGTTTTTAGAAATTTGGCCTATGTTGACTTTTTGACCTATGATGACCTTTTGGTCTATGTTGACCTCAAAAATAGTTGGTGGTTGAATTCAGTGACCAGATATGCAAGTCCTCTTCAAATTTCAAGTCAATCGGATGAAAAGAGAGGATTTTAGAAATCGACAAGGTTGGTGACCTTTGGCCTATGTTGACCTATCGACCTTTTGACCCCAAAAACAATAGGCTTCTTGCTTATGACCAACTCTACCATTTGGTGATGTTTCGTGAAGATCGGTTGAAAATTGTGACCTGTAGGCGACTGACATACAGACAGACAAACAAAGACAGACAAACAAAGACAGACAGACAGACAGAATAATGCACCAGACCAACCAATACACTTTAAAATCTTAGATTTTCGCAAGTAATAAACAAACTTTATTCTTTATATGTTAGACAGACAAATACCACCGATTGCTTCATTGACAGGAATACCAAAAGAGGAGAGAGAGAGAGAGAGAGAGAGAGAGAGAGAGAGAGAGAGCGGGTGGAGAGATAGAGGAGAGGGAGAGAGAGAAAGGAGAGGGAGAGGAACGGCAGAAGGAGGGGGGAGTGAGGAATGGGGGGGGGGGAGTAAGGAATGGGGGGGGGGGAGTGAGGAATCGGGAGGGAGTGAGGAATGGCGGGAGTGAGGAATGGGGGGAGTGAGGAATGGGGGGAGTGATGCCTCACCAGACGTCGCAATACACTCTGGGAGGGAGGTTTGCCTGGTGTTGGCTTAGCGGTTAGGGTGCCGGTTTGGGATCCTAGGATCCTGGGTTCGAATCCCGGTCGATCGCTGAATTAACACCAGGGGGTTGACTCAGCCTGTCATCCTTCCGAGGTCGGCAAATTGAGTACCAGCTTGCTGGGATGAATGATCACGGTGTGTACCCCGGTTTAAAATAGGTACACCGTATCCCTGCGCATCCTAAGAGCGTGACCAAGGGTTGGCGTCAGGAAGGGCATCCGGCCATAGAAACATTGCCTCAAACAGGGAACCATGATTGTCATGGGACCCGCAAGGCTAACCCCCGCTCTAGCGGGGAAAATGGCCTTAAAACGATCATTCATTCATTCATTCAGGGAGGGGTCCGAGGAGGGAGGTGGTAATGAGAGAAAGAGAGAGGGAAGGAGAGAGGGGTATGGGAGGAGATTGCTGCACTTTATGAAGAGGGGGGAGGGGAGTTAACAATGAGAATGTTATGTTATGCTTTATGACCACACACACATGCAAACACACTGCTCTCCATCAGGACTGTAACAGTAAAGTCAACACACCACACAAAACACACCACACAAAATCCACCATGCAAAATACATCACACAAAATCCACCACACAAAATCCACCACACAAAACACACCAAACAAAACACACCACACAAAACACATCACACAAAATACATCACACAAAACACACCATACAAAATCCACCACACAAAATCCACCAAATGGACTTGGTTATGACTAACTTCCCTGAAAATGTCTGCTGCTCTTCTTCTGCTCCAATCGGATCATCTGATCATGTGCTTGTCAAAGTGGACATCTCTCTGACCATTCTCAGGGAGCCTGCTCAGCGTCGACGAGTCTGGCATTTCACTCAGGCCAACTGGCACGGTCTTCAAGCAGCCATCAATCATCTGGACAGGTCTCACATCTCTACCGCCTCTGACATCAACTCATCCTGGGAATTCTTCCAAAGTAAATTGCTCTCTCTCATGCACAGATTTATCCCATCTCGTCTTCAGTTGTCATACCCTTCCTCCCGTCCATGGTACATGGAATCTTGTGGTGAGGCTGTTGCCCAGAAACAACTTGCCTTCGTCTCCTGGAAAGCAAATCCAACGGAAGGAAATCTCATTTCCTTTCACAAAGCCTGAAACAAGTGTGTGTCCACCCTCAGGAGAGCCAGGAAACAATATCTCACCGTTATCAAGACCGAACTCTCTTATCTGTCTCCTTCCTCCAAATCCTGGTGGCATCTGGTCAAATCTGTTTCTGGTGTTTGTTCCCCCTCCATCCCCTCCCTTACCTCAAATGGCTACACAGCTGACTCCGCACGTGAAAAATCTGAATGCCTCAACTCTGTGTTTGCTTCTAAATCTTGTTGCCAAAACCCATCCCTCTCTGTACCCACCATACCCAGTCGTACCCAGCTGACCTGGACTCCGTGTCCTTTCCTCCTGACAAGGTGGAAAAGTTTCTGTCAACCCTCGACTCTGATTCTGCAACTGGACCTGACGGCATCAGCCCACGGGTCCTAAAATCCTGTTCTTCCGCTCTTTCACTCCCTCTCTCTGTTCTCTTCACCCTCTCTTTTGCTCAAGGTCAACTGCCATCTGCTTGGAAATCAGCCAACATCACCACTTTGCACAAAAAAGGTGCACAAACAGATCCTAGCAACTACAGACCAATCAGCCTTCTCCCAATTATCAGCAAAGTCATGGAATCCATCATTGCTTCGGATATGAAATCTTTCCTCTTCTCCAATGGCTTGATCTCTGATCATCAATTTGGTTTCAGACCAGGTCACTCTACTCTGGACATGCTGCTTCTGCTGTCTCAACAATGGATGGAGGTCCTCAATGCCAAACAGGAAATTAGAGCTGTCTCCGTCGACATATCACGTGCCTTCGATACAGTCTGGCACCCCGCTCTGCTCACCAAACTCTCCGCCTTTGGTATCCATGGAAATCTCCACGCATGGCTGGCAGACTTCCTCTCTAGTCATAGTCAACGTGTGGCCCTGAATGGGTTTCTCTCATCTCCTCTTCCTGTTCAGGCTGGAGTTCCCCAAGGCAGTGTTCTGGGCCCTGTGCTTTTTCTGGTCTTCATCAATGATCTCTCTGACTCTCTTGAAAATCCTCTCTATCTCTTTGCTGATGACTCCACTCTCTGCCGCTCCATTCCTCATCCCTCAGATCGGCAGTCTGCAGCCTCCTCACTCTCTGCAGACCTGGACAAAATCACAGACTGGGCAAACAAGTGGAACATGTCTTTCAATCCTGACAAATCTCACACTCTTACTATGTCTCCCCGAAAAGACCGACTGGACAACCCTCCCATCTACTTTCTGAATAATCCTCTCCAAGAAGTTCTGTCACTCAAGCTTTTGGGTCTCACTATCTGCCATGATCTTTCCTGTGAAAACCACATTTCCAAGCTGGCCTCCAAAGCCAGTCGCCGACTGGGCATCCTCCGTCGTGCGAAGTCCTTCCTTGGCACACCTGAGCTCTTCACCACATACAAGGCTTTCATCCGCAGCTCAATGGAGTACTGCTCTCCCCTCTGGGCTGGTGCTCCTGCCTCACACCTAGCTCATCTTCATGCTGTTGAAACCAAAGCGTTCAGAATCATTGGAATCTCCCGCGATGACGCTATCTCCGAGGGCCTTTCACTTACTCACCACAGGCAGGTTGGTGGTCTTTCCGTCTTCTACCGACTCCTCTCCGGCCTTGCTCCCCCAGCTCTCTCTGGGCTCTGTCCCCCAAATATTCCTGCAGGTCGCACAAGATCTGCCTGCAACCCTCTTATGGTTAAACTGCCAAAATCAAGACTCTCTGCTCACCTTCACTCCTTCATTCCTCTTTTCTCCTGCCTCCGGAACAAACTCCCTCACTCTCTTCAATCCCACTCCTCCCTCCAGGTCTTTAAAACGGCTGTTCAACACCATCTCTTATCTTCCCCAATCCAAAACCTTGATCTTTTCTACCCCTGCTAATTGCACCCCAAATCCACTTTTTTGAGGTGACTTTTGACTTATATCCTGGAAGTCCTTGGTGTCCTTGCGTTTTATACCTATCCTGCCTCCCCCCAGGCCCTCTCCCTCCAAAAACATCTCCCGATGTCCCTGCTCTCAAATGTTGTGTTTGTGTCCTTCCTCCCCTTCTCGCCCCATCTTGTCGACCGCTCCCCTTTTTATATACTTTGTTTGCTTGTTTGTTTGATTTGTTTGTTTGATAAATGTTAGCTCTTTCACGAGCCTCGACTCTGTATACAAAAAAAAAAAAAAAAAAAAAACACGCAAAACAAACCACACAAAATACATCACACACAATACATCACACACAATACATCACACAAAATACATGACACATAAGTTCTGGCAAAGGTCTTCAATCTATGATTACTCTCGTGTACAGGAAAAACACAATGTCTCGTACTCTTTCTCGTTTGAAATGTATTTTTATCACTTGTATAATACAGCAGAATCTACCCGAACAGATCAAAACATCAGATCTCATGAGAGAGATTTGAGCATTATTGCAATATTCAAAAAGATCGATTAATTTTGAGTGTCCATTGAAACAGGGATCATCCAGCACAAAGCATTCTCAAAACAATTAAACCAATTCACTCAGCAATGAAAGAAAACAAAAAGCGAGAGATAATAAACTCGTGAAAAAAAGGCAAACAATTTTCATCAATATCAAATTTCATAAAACCTCATGTAACACATGATGCTGAACAACAATGACATTATGTAATCATGCTGCATGACTCAGAATAACAACCTCTCGAGATAACGTCTCAAACATTTGACAGAAGATGATGCTTGACGTCACAAAACCGCCATGATGTACAGGAAAAACACAATGTCAGTTTGTGTGTTTGTACAGATGTCTGTTTCCCTTCATAAGAGCGGGTTTTAAAGGCCAATCTTTCAACACGAATGTGTGTTCGCTACGGTCCATTTTTTTTGGACAAAACAAACTCGAAAAATATTTTCCATTAAAGAGTAATTATGTCTCTTCTATTGGAACTGTAGATGGTGGCTTGCAAACCGAGCCTCAAGGGCGGTGTACAGGAGCGTTTTTTTTTAATAGCAATAAATACAAGGCACGGGGAGGTGAAATTCGCTGCACATGATGGGCAATGTGCGCAGAGTAAAACGAGCGTTCATTTACATCCGTAGGATGACGAACAAAAAAAAGAAGATATAAGCACACCTGATACTAGGCCGAGGCTTCAGACTTTGGCACGCTCACAAGGCTGCACCGACGATTAAACTGTGGCAACCCATCATTTTTGATGGGCTTTTTACTCGTTAACCCACAGTGCACCGGGCCATGATCGTGGCCGACACGCACAGGTCAACCACCAGATTGTGGCCCGACAAATATGGTCATTATATTGGGCGTGTTCTAGCTACTATTTGTATGCAAATGAGTTTAAAATGAGGTCAACCCAAATAACGAATCATGACCTTTCTTACAATACATATTACTAGCAGCAGTACCCAGAGAGGGAGAGTTGAGGAAGGGAGTGGGGGGAGTGTAAAGGGGTTCATCACCTTTTCGTTAAATATATGCTGGTGAATGTGCCGTTCATCACGTTTCTGATCTAAGTGTGATGCGGATCAGGAAAAGAAGAAGCCGTACTACCAACCGCGTACAATTCCTGAATTGTTCGATTTATTTGTGTTCAAATGTCTGATTGTTTTGTATTTATTTATGCGAATGTGTACTAGTATATAACTGTCATGAATTAAAACAGGCTTAGGCACTATCGAGCGATTTTTTTTTTTAATCCCCAAAAAACAACTTTTGTTTTCAAATATACATATATATATAGGTATATATATATTCCTAAAACACTCCCAGGCACTGACTGATCAACCTCTGAAAGTTTGACGAAGATCAGTTCAGCCATCTCTGAGAAAAATGGCGACACACAGACAGACCAACAGCTCTCTTATATAGTAGATGAAAGCATGCTTCTAATTGGTGGAGAAAATCTGATGACAAAAAAAACATTTATATGCTACTAACCAGTAATTCCAGCACATTATGGGTTAAAGATGAATTCTGTGCACAAACTAAAGAATAAAAAAAAAAACTAAGATGAGGCCTCTTGCTTGGCGAAAATATTTTAAAGAATTTATTTCACTCCCAACTGGCAACGATTGAATCCTCAAAGATATAACATATGTGGAAGAACAAAAACGATCCCCAAACCTACACTTTGAATACAGCTGTAGGTAGCGTCATTGATCAAAGTCGGATGTGATTCCTTGAGGAATTGAATGAAAGTTAACCAGTTTTCACCCCTCAGCCCAATGGGCTCAGGGGTATTGTCGTGACGGGCGTCGTCACGGGCGTCGTCCGGGCGTCCGTCAACTTCTGGTTTCCGTCAATTTCGAGCAGAATGGCTTGTCCGATTAAATCCATTTTTGCAGTGTGTGTTGGGGTTGAGTAGAGGAAGGAGCCTTTCAAAAATGGGCGCGCTGCGCTTTTCAATATGGCCGCCACGGCAGCCATCTTGAAATTGGTTTCCGTCAATTTCGATCAGAACGGCTTGTCCGATTAAATCCATTTTTGCAGTGTGTGCTGGGGTTGAGTAGAGGAAGGTGTCTTTCGAAAATGGGCGCGCTGCGATTTTCAATATGGCCGCCACGGCAGCCATCTTGAAATTGGTTTCCGTCAATTTCGAGCAGAACAGCTTGTCCAATTAAATCCATTTTTTCAGTGTGTGTTGGGGTTGAGTAGAGGAAGGTTCATGGGCGTGAAATGGGTTCATGGGTTCATGGGCGAAAATCTATTTACTGCAAGATCCTACTCGGTATACAACTTCGCTTCAAATAACAAATTATCATCAATGCTTCCTTTCTCCATGCATGGGCTGAGGGGTTACGCCCACTTTGCGGTGCTATTTTTTATATTACTGCTGAACTCTCCTATCAGTTTCCAAAAAAAATATTGTGCTTTCAGGTTTGGGTCATGGTGGCTTACCTGTAGTGATTTTGGATATAATATACCACATTGTAAAGGTGGCTCATTGTAAAGTACTCTCGATGGGGAATTACATATGTTAATGATGATTAATAGAGTCTGGCGTTGGCTTAGTGGCTAGGGTGCCAGCTTAGGATCCCAGGATCCTGGGTTCGAATCCTGGTCGATCACTGAATTAACGCCAGGGGGGTTGACTCAGCCTGTCATCCTTCCGAGGTCGGCTAATTGAGTACCAGTTCACTGGTAATTCCCTGTTTGTCGTAAAAGGCGACAAACATGGTTGGCGGCAGGAAGGGCATCCGGCCGTAAAACATTGCTTCAAAAAGGGGACCAAAAAACAACAACAACCACGGTGCCCGAAAAAGGCCAACCCCTGCTTGCGGGGAAAAATGGCCTCTAACGGTGGTTTAATGATGATGTCATATGTGCCTTCATTATGACGTCATAAATGGACGAGTACAATGCTAGATCCGATCAGTATGAAATTTATTGAGGGTGATTGAGGGATAAATTGGTCGAAGAAAAACAATATTGATGACGTCATCGGTCACATGGTTAGGCAGCCAAATAATAGCCGGCGAAGCCGGTGTTGTCAATGGACGCGTACGTATTATGTTGAAAAGCCAGATTTTGCTGGATCCCTTGGCTTGAGAATTTCGAAGCTTTGACGCACCAAATCGCTCAACGGAGGCCGCCATCTTGCGGATGCGGAAGTATGCATACCAAATTGAAAAAAGTTCAATAGGAGTTTGTTTCACCCGTCTTTGTTTGATTCACCATCTTATGCACCTCTAATTTGTAATTAAAATATTTTAAGACCAACCTCGTTATCTTCAACGAAAATCGTCACCAAACACCGGAACCAATGAAATTCGAGCATTTGAAAAAATATTTCAAAAACCAAATCACTCAATGGAGGCCGCCATCTTCCGGATGCGCAAGTATGCATAAAAAAATTGTGAAAAAGTTCAATAGGAGTTTGTTTCACCCGTCTTTGTTTGATTCACAATCTTATGCACCTCTAATTTGTAACTAAAATACTTTAAGACCAACCAAATCTTCTTCTTCAACGAAAATGGTCACCAAACACCGGAACCAATGAGATTCGAACATTTGAAAAAATATTTCAAAAAAGCTTATTACGCGTTTCGGAGGGGGAAAACGGCGTCAAATATTCTAAAATTGATTAGAATATTTGACGGAGCGTCAAATATTCTAAAATATTCTCAAATATTCTAAAATCAAATATTCTTCAACCCCTTGAGGATTAAACGCCCAAAATCCAGGGTGGACTGGTAGTGGAGTGGTGGACTCACTCCTATGGAGGAGTGGTCCTCTTGTATGACCATGCATTGTGGCCCTTCGGGGTCAGGATGCATGTGTTTGAATGACCATGTGCTTCAGCCTTGGGGTTGAGGTGCATGTGTAATGTTATTGGGACAGCCTTGATAGACGGTGTGCCTTGGCCATGGGGTCAAGGTGCACGTCCAAGGCTGTTCAAATGTTTGATTTTTTACCTTTTTTCATCGTAAAAAAGGCAGACCTTCGAGCAGGCCCTAAAAGCTCACTCCTATGGAGGAGTGGTCCTCTTGTATGACCATGCATTGTGGCCCTTCGGGGTCAGGATGCATGTGTTTTGAATGACCATGTGCTTCAGCCCTTGGGTTGAGGTGCATGTGTATGCCAATGGGACAGCCTTGATAGACGGTGTGCCTTGGCCGTGGGGTAAAGGTGCACGTCCAAGGCTGTTCAAATGTTTGATTTTTTTTACCTTTTTTATTATAAAAAAGCCAGGCCAAAGGGCTGGCCTCAAAAGTCCTCTTTTCTCACGCTTGTGAGATCACCTTCCTGAGGATATTGAATCCCACTATTCCCTCAAGGACCTCAAACGCAGATAGTGTAACACCATCACACGACGACACACCCAATCCTTACACATAAGCTCACCCTCTTCCTTGCAGTTATCTGTGTTTCCTTTCCTCCTCTCTCTGTCTCTCTTTCTCTTTTCTGCCACTACCTTATTTGTGCCCAACTCTGGCCGCACTGCCCACATTGTCACTTTGTTGCTTTTTTTTTCCATCCTCATTAGCTCTTCCATTATCAGCTTCAATTCATATTGTATCAAAAAAAAAAAAGATCGACATCCATGTGACAACAGATTTTACGCAAGAGGAAATCAACATTTATATCTACAACCTTACATTTATTAGTATTATTTATTTAAATTGATATATAAATGAATACTGCGTGTAGGAATAAAGATCAGAAGAAATTTTGTTCCTCTTTTCACAACACTTAATTCAACCACTGGTTCTTCATTGGCTCCGTGCCCTAATTTCCATCTCATTTGACAGAATATTTCCAATTGGCAGGTGCACAGCTGTTCCCTCATCTGTGTTTATTAACACATTTCCTTTGCTTTGCAATTTCCTGCCAAGTGTTTTTCTGAGAGCGATAGCCAAGGGCTCGTTGAAAAGGAAAAATTGGGGGTGGAGGGAGTGGGTTGGATTAGATTGGAAAGGAGAGGGAGAAATAATGTGAAATTTCAGCCGATCTCTCCGGAAAGCCTTCTGCCTTCATTTGCGCCGTCAGCCCAACGACGATGGCAGCTGAGCGTGGAGTGATAACAAGCAATTTTCTTTTTCATCTATCACATGATTCTGCACTTCAGCTCAGCATATATTCAGATGTAAGCAAACTTCAAGCGGTTGTTCAAATCTGAAACAATCGCCCAAGACCAGTTGCTGAAGTAAGCTGATGTCGACCGAGGTGACCATCACATACGCACAGTTTTGGGTGATGGTCCAATTAGACAACTGCCCTTTGAAGCCATCTAACTTTTTTTTTAATATTTGAAATTGGAAAAGTTGATCAATTCATATTTCTTTTCAGTACATATCTCGTGAGAGAGGTTACCTACCTTCCATTCACAATTTGTGACAAAAATGGATTTTCCTCGACATGGTCGGTGTGGAAGGCGATTCTCAGGTTCATGTGGTTGCTGAAACCGATATGCGTTGCAATCAAGACATTATTATTTTACCACCTATGAGCCGATAAGTCATCCTCGGCCGAATCAACACTGTCGATATTTCTATTAGCGCAGGAGGCCACAACTTTTGGGATGTGAAGTTAGTAATTATGTTATATCATGCAGAACACCAAGCAAATCATGGGATCAAACGTGGCTTTACTTATCGGGTATAACAACAGGAACTATATACATATGCATGGAGAGAGGAAACCAATAACTTAAAAAAGGGGAAAACCAGATTAGGCCAGAACGAGGGTGAGGGAGGAGGTAGCCAGGGAGCTGGAGTGTGCTGATCGCGTAAAGGACTGTGGTGACCTGATGGAACAACTTGGATTCCTGTCAGTCAAAGTGGAGGACCAGCAGTCCGATGGTCTGGAAGATGTCGGAAGAGAAGAGACCCAGATGATGGGCGTGTTGGCTGCACAATATCCTCAGGTGTCAAACTCGAGGCAGGATCTGGGACCCGAACTCGAGAAGCTGCAGTAGGAGTTCGAGCAAACGCAGCATTCAGGTAGATACACAGTTTGTGGATCAAGCTGTGGATCTAGTGAAAGGTCGTGCCAAGAAAAGGCAAAAGCAGGAGCTTTCCCTGCTTGGGAAGCACATGGAGAAGCTGAAGAAACAGATTGAAACTCTCCAACAAGCGAAATCCTCTCAGCAAAAAGCACTCCTCCAAAATGGCCACCCTCTCATCCTCTGCATCAGCTTCCTGGTTCTCTCCTACCTCACAGCCAATCACAGGCTTTAAACTCATGGGTTGAACCACTAAGTCAAACTCAGCGGGGGGCAGGGGGAGATGAAGAAGAAGCCTCAGAGTGGAAAAGATGTCAACCATAAGTCAAACCCGGGGGGTTGTGGTGTGAAGAACAAGAGGTTAAAAATCAACATTAAGAGATTCAGCACTTCTTTCTCGAATGCAAGGTGAAGGTTATCCTCCTCAGATATCTCCTTGCCTCTGCAGAGTTGAGGACTCATTCATGAATCTCTTCAGCTCTGGTTGTTGAGAAGGTTTTCTGCTCCTGCTTTTTTCTGAATCTGCGCCTCTGGTTCTCCCTACCTACCTGAGAGGGTCTCCCGTGGTGAGGGTAGGTAGAGATTTATGGACAAGATGAAGCTACAACATTAACAATAATGATCACCTGTCACGACGACTCCTGTCACTATAAAATAGCTCGAAATATATTTCTTAAGCACATTCTGGAGTTGTATTTTCAGTGAGTTGAATGGTATAAACATTTATATATCTGCTGCCCGTTGTTCTCATCTGTCGGAGCCACACTTTGTGATGTTGTCTGCCCTTCTACCCCTTCTTTTTTATTCACTCCTTTCTTATTACCTCCGCCATTGAAGGTGGATGGAGGTTATGTTTTCACCCCTTGTCTGTTTGGCTGTCTATTTTTGAGGAGGATATCTCAAAAAGTTGTGGACAGAATCAAACAAAATTTGGTGGAGAAGTTGGGTATGCGACGCAGACGAAATGATTAGCTTTAGGTGAAGATCCAGATCTGGATCTGGATCTGAGAATTTTTTAAAGTGATTCCTCACCATTGAGTGATCGGTCCATAAAAAGATATATAGCATGACTTTTCAAAAAGTTGTGGACGACTTATGACAAAACTTGGTGGATGAGTTGGGTAGGCGACAAGAACAAGCCGA